>NC_048218.1:177880189-177929301 GCF_002007445.2 Ailuropoda melanoleuca
AACATAAGTAATGTGAGGTAATTGCTTTTGTGTACTATTTTAGAAAAATGAACAATGTAGTTGCAAGATACCATGTGAAAAGATTCATGATAAATTTAGATGATGATTACCATTAGAAAAAAAGGTGGTAATGTGGTTTTCTACTTTTTCAAAAATATGTTTCCCATTTATTAAAATATGTGCTAATACAGATAATAAGAGAAAAGATTAATTCTACATAAAATTTTACCTGCATGTTGCACCTGCGTTAAATTAATACTTCCAAATCATTCTATGTGATTCTACCACCAAATATATTTTTTCCTAATTTGCATTGTTTGTGTAAAGTTATATAGACATGAGGGTAGTAAAGGCAATTATGGTAAAATCTGACCAGGCATAGTTTTATTATGTCATTTTCTTTTTCTTATAGCAAAGCAGTCTGTTTTGTTAAGGGGAAAAAAAACTAGAAATTAGGATGAAGAAAAACGCTTCTGGGTAAAAAGCCATATATAACTGGTACTGCCAAATTTTAATGCCTTCTACAAATACATATTTGTTGTTGCAGAGATTTTATAAAAATTCTGGGAATGTTTTTTTTTTCTGATGTATGTGCTTAATCCTTAAAAATTAATTGCAATATTATTAATAATAACATACAAATTCATTCTTTTCAATGAATATATACATTTTGAAGGAGAAGCTTTCTGCCTCTTCAAATTTCATAAGGCCCATAGACAATTCTCTCCTTATTCTCACTACAGTATCCCAAAACATCTGCCTCACATGCAAAACTGCTCTATAACTAAATAAACACTCTCCTAATGTCCTTGCAACTGAAGTTGCCTTAACTTGAATTGTGAATACAGAATTTGGAAATCTGTATCTATCCATTCACTAGATTAGACAACTATGAGCTAGTCACTTTTTACTAATTGTTGAACAGAAAAAAGTTGAAAATATTTCCCCAGCTTTCAGTGTAAAAGATATTCATGCTGTGACAGAGGGAGATGAGCCGTGAGGGCTCCGAGAAGAGGGAATGATTAAGCCAGTCTCACTTGTCAGGGAAGATTTTAGGAAGGAAGTTTTAATTGGGTCACAGAGATGAAAGAGCTGAGATCAATAGGCAGAGAAAGGGGAGAAGGAATTCTAGGTAGAAGGAGAAAGGTACACAAAGACTGGAAGGTATAAAAGAGGCACAGAATATTGGGGACCACTCACTATTTTGATGCAGTGCATGCAAAGACCACTTGGAAGATTAACTGGAGTTGAGATTGGAGTCGTAGAAAGGCAAGATCTAGATTCTGGAGGGTCTTGCATGTTATGGTGAGAGTTTTGGCATTTATTCTTGGGTGCTGGACATCCATTGAAGTTTTTTTTTTCAGTTGAAAACATGAAACATGGTAGCAGATTGGTATCTTAGAAACAACTTCATCACAGTGTGGTCTTAGTAGAGGCAGGGCAGAAAAGGAACAGGAATTAAATTTAAGACATGAAGTCAATAATACTTGGATTGGGTTTGGACTGTGAAGCATTGGGAAGAATTAAAAAGCAAGGTGGGGTTTTGAAAAGTGATTAAAAGAATCAAACTGTGGCGCCTGGGTGGCACAGCGGTTAAGCGTCTGCCTTCGGCTCAGGGCGTGATCCCGGCGTTATGGGATCGAGCCCCACATCAGGCTCCTCTGCTATGAGCCTGCTTCTTCCTCTCCCACTCCCCCTGCTTGTGTTCCCTCTCTCACTGGCTGTCTCTATCTCTGTTGAATAAATAAATAAAAAATCTTTAAAAAAAAAAAAAAGAATCAAACTACTTGAGTTCAATACTAGTTAATAGCTATGTGGTCTTAGGCTAATCACTTAACCCAAGGTTCATTTTCTTTATGAGTCAGAAGTAAAAATAACTGTTGGGATTATTTCAGAAGTTAATAAAATTATGCTTATAACATGTTTAGCACATTTATTAATTTATTCAACAAATATTTACTAAGTACCTAAGTATTAGCACTTTACTAGCAGATAAAATATTGAGCAAAAACCAATATGGTTCTTGCCTTCATGCAACTTACTATCTAGTGGGGGATATAGATACCCATCAAATAATGACGTACATAAATGTGAAACTGGAAGTGCTACAAGCACTTCCAAGGACATAGGCATGATACTTTGAGAGCATATAACAGAGATAGTGATGGTGGAAGGTATATCAAGGAAGACTTTAGGATTTGAATGATGAGTAGAAGTTAATTAGATAAAAGTAGGAGTGGAGAGGGCATTTCTGTACTCTGTCAAATAATAAATACCTAAAGAGTAGCCAATAATTAGAAAATACAGATTCATTATTTTGCCTACCTTTAGCTTTCCTTTCATTTCCCACACCCTTGTAGCAGGAATTAGTAGGGTAGCTTCTACGATTGGTCCCTACATTGAGGCTGATTAATTGGAAGGATGTTGGTTTTATGAAAACATGCTCATTTTTAACTTACATTGCAATCCTGTGCAGTCAGTCTTCCATTTATTGACCTTTTTTATTCAACATTTATCTCCTATGTAATATTCACTATTTGTGGACTGATGATATCTTATTATGGTTGCTTTTCAGTATTTGCTGACACGTGCTACATTGTTATTAGAAATGGTTTGTGTATGATTTGAGTGTCTCTTCGTTTTCATCCAAGTCTCTTAAATCTTTTGTTACTATGATATGCAGAATATGGCACTAAAATATATCTTTGTAGCTTTTAAGAATATTTGTATTATTTGGGCAGTAAGTGTTCCCCAGTATCTACCAACTGTGGAGGAGGTGACTTAGATAAACATTGCATTTTTTAAAAAATGGCTTATTATTATTATGGGATCATTACTTCTTCTTTGTTAGGAAGTCACATCTGCAACAACCAAGTGCAGTTCTTCCACAAGGCCTTCCAAATGGACGTCTTGTCTAATAGGGGGATAAGAACAGACCCTATTTCAGAGGACTATTGGAAGGATTAAGGGAATTTTAATAGATTAGAAGAATGTCACATATATGGTAAGTGCCAAATAAAAATTAGCTGTAAGAATTATTACCAGGTAATAAACAGCCTCTTCCTTATATCGTCCGTACAGAGTCAAATGTGCAAGTACCATAATCAAACTGCCTAAAGGAAGAGAAAGAAGACCCTTAACATCTCACTCCCATGTCTCTATAGACCAAATGCTAGGGTCTATTCTGGTTGAGCCTTTGCTGTTCTGTAGCTACTCTAAGTCTGCTCAGTCCAATTCAGGAGCCGCTAACCAGCCATGGTTAGTTATTGAGCAACAGAAAGTGGCTGTCCTCAATTAAGATGTGCTGTGGGGGGTGCCTGGGTGGCACAGCATTTAAGAATCTGCCTTTGGCTCAGGGCGTGATCCCGGCATTATGGGATCGAGCCCCACATCAGGCTCCTCTGCTATGAGCCTGCTTCTTCCTCTCCCACTGCCCCTGCTTGTGTTCCCTCTCTCGCTGGCTGTCTCTATCTCTGTCGAATAAATAAATAAAATCTTTAAAAAAAAAAAAAAAAGATGTGCTGTGGGGTAAAATACACAGTGGATTTAGAAGACCTAGTAACAAAAGAGAGAATGTAAAATATCCCATTAATAATTTATATACTGATCACATGCTAAAATGATAATATTTTGGAATATATTGGATTAAATAAAATATATTATTAAAATCTATTTATTTTTACCTTTCTAAGTGGCTCCTACAGCAATTAGAATTACACAGGTGGTTTACATTGTATCTCTATTGCCCATCCCTAGTCTGCAAGCCCCAGAATTAAGTTTGAGGCATTGCAGCTTCATCTGGCCTAGAATTAATTCTCTGTATCTAGTTATTTTTGGCTCTACTAGAAATCTTATGTACAACCCCAAACAAGTCTCTGAAATGACCCAAAATAGAAGGCATTTTGTTGATTCTTCTGTGTGTCTTCTGTAAAGCAAAAGGATGGCCTCTTGCGAAGTACTGACACACACACCAGCCAGCAGGTGCTAGTGCTGCCTTAGTAATGGACTGCTATGTTAGGAGGTATCATGAGTTTTTAAACTGTTGTCCATGTATTGCCTAATTCACCTGTATGCCTATACTTAAGAGAGAACACCTATATGCCTATACTTAAAGTCCCGTTATCCTATGGGATAGAGAGAGACCTGTATGCCTATACTTAAAGTCCCGTTATCCTATGGATAAGCTAGGATGGAAATATTTTGTTTGTGAAATAAAAATACACTCATTACTACAGTTAACTTTGAAACAGAGAGAAATAAAAAGTGAATAGGTGAACATTTTGCTGGCCCAGATAGCCACTATATAGAATTTCTTTCCACTCATATCATTTAAATCATTTCAGAGAGAAAGTTGCTACTAAAGAGTAATTTGAATTTAAACACTGAACACACAAAACACAATCTTAAAGACACATCTTTAATAGAAAATGAATTGAGATATTGCTGTCCGTAATTCTGGTCTCAGATGGCCTATGTAAAATATAAGACTTAACCGATGAACCAGTATCCTTTGCAGCCTAATCCGTTGCTACCCATTTACTACCAGATATCAGAGTAGCAAGTACAGCTTGACTTCAAAACACAAAAACAGATGTTCAAGTAACTTAGGAGATACTGTTTGATTTCTCTTTTTTAAGGTGAAAATAGCTGAAGAAATACAAGATGTAGATATGTAATTTTCTCAGTGAAATTAATACTTAAAAAACAACAAAATACCATTTTATAGATTATTTTAGCCTCTTATTTGTGTGTATGGTCGTATAAATTAGGGGTCTTTTCTCTAGTAATAAATTATTCTGATGCTAATTTTTCCAGTATGACCTTAGAAAAGTCTATTTATTTCTCTGAACCTCAGTTTTTTCACATGTAAAATGAAGAGATTGGATTGGAAAATCCACCCCACCTTTGAAATTATAGAATTTCATGATTCTACTATGTTGGATATGCTGTTGTAAAAACTATTTTAGACTTACTATGTGAACTAAGGCGTGTTATATAACTTACCTGAGTCTCAGTTATCTCAGTCTGTGAAGTAGAATTGAAGCTGAATATGAATGGTCTTCAAATTCAGAGGCATCTAGTTGATTTATCATTATCCAGCTATTTATTAAGAATTATTAATTGTTTCTAATGGGGGCACCTGGGTGGCTGAGATGGTTAACCGGCTGCCTTCAGCTCAGGTCATGATTCCGGGGTCCTGGGATTGAACCCCACATTGGGCTCCTTGCTCAGCAGAGAGCCTGCTTCTCCCTCCACCTGCCACTCCCCCTGCTTGTGCTCTCTCTCGCTCACTCTCTCTCTCTTTCTCTATGTGTCAAATGAATAAATAAAATCTTAAAAAAAATTGTTTCTAATGACATGATCTTGGTATTCAAATTTAGATTGTGATATTATGGCAACTATAAGCATCATTTTGTTACTGTCTAGATTATCTCAAAAATAGTATTTTCTGATACCAGCTTTATAGTTTGTCTTTGGTTAGAAATATCTGGTAAAGATTGTTTTCATAATAAATAGATCCTCTCACCTCCAATATTACCAGCATACTTAGAAACCTGTCTTCAAGTAATTATAATAAGGGAGACCCATGGTCACATCTTTTAGAAGTTTATAGTTTAATACATTAATCTAATACAATATTATGGATAGTTCTGTGAGGAAGGTAGCCATTATTATGATCCCCATTTTAGAGATGACAGTATTGAGGCTCAGAGATTAAAGTCACCTGTCCAAAATCCCAAATCTAGTAAGATTCAAACTCAATCTTTCCAACCCTAAATTCTATATCTTTTCAAAGACAGTACATCCCCTTCATTATGAGTGCATAGATAATGTTCCTATTTACTTAAATAATTAAAACACTTATTTATAATGAATTCCATCACTGTGATTGAGATGTATCCCTCTTTTGGGGAACACTATAGTACATGAGGAAAGGCTTTAGATTTCATTTTGATGTAGTCAGCCATTTCATCTCTTCATATTGTTTACCCCGTATTATGGAAATTACTTGTTCTGAAGTCCTTATTATATTATTATTAAGTGATTTCAGGGTTTTAAAGTTATTGGCATAGCATTTGATATTTTGTGTGATAGGGATGTTCAGAGATCAGAAAATGGCTCTTTTCAATAAATCTATTTTAAAAGTCTTTATAGAACTATCTAAATTATTGTATTTACTCTAATTTGGTTTTATTTTATATGGCTTGGAATAAGTGACCCAGTAGTGAGATTTGGAAATATTTAATATAGAAGTCTTTACTTACAGTATTTATTTAGTGATTTTGCCATGCATCATTCATGGCTATTCTATAGAGACTAAGATTTGATTGCCTACCATCCACCAATACTACCTACACTAACAAATAACAGTAATGATTCCAATCCTAATTTATCAAAATTTTTCATTAATAGAAGTGCTTAAGAGCTTCAAATACCTGAAATTCCCCAAATTGAAGTGTAATAACATTAAAATTTATTAAGCTTATTAAATCCCATTACAAAGTTATTATTTCAAGACACAGTCTGGTATGGAATAAAACTAAAGAAAGTGATCATGATATGTGTCTAATACGTGTCAAACAACCCTAAGAAATGTTTTAGAAGCAGCAGGAATAAAGTAGTAGTAGAAATTTTAAGTAACAGCTCTTTGTAAAAGAGAATTAAAATGAGAAGCAGGAAACAATGGAAGGAGGAAAAATGAAAGATGGAAGAGATGAAATTTTTATTGTGATCTATAACAGTCTCAGAAATTCTTAGAAAATTAGACCTTTGATACTGAAATATGTCAAGGCAAGATACAGGAGCTTGGGTAGATTACTGCTCAAAAATAAAACACATAATTTTATTAACCCCACCTCCAACCAATATCTTGGGTTTTCTCCATATGTATATAAGCCATAAAACTAGTCGTTGTGATTGTTATAATAATGATTAAAGAAAGAACTGAGATATGCACTCCTTGCATCTTAACTCAAGAATCACCAACAATTTTAAATAAATAATCACAGTTCTAAAGGAAATAGCTGTCATCAGTTGAATCTTTATGATCATACATGCATCTCCTTTGAAACAGATAAACAACGTGGTTCTTTAAAATTTGTGATAACAGAATATATAAATAAAAATCACAGCTCACTAATAAGACAGATAACCCAATTTAAAAATGAGTAAAATACTGTAAAAACATCTTACCAAAGAAATGAGTGGGCAATAAGCACATGAAAAGATGCTCAACATCATTAGTCATTAGGAAATGTAAATTATGGTTATATCAGATACTACTTTACACTCACTACGTACTCACTAGAATAGCTGTAATGAAAAAGATAAGTATAAGAATTGGCAAGAATAAGGACAAACAAGAACTCTCATACAGTTCTGGTGGGGAATGTGAAATGATGCTATCACTTTGGAAAAGAGTTTGGCAGGTTTTTTTAAATTATGTATTTATTAGAGAGAGAGAGAGAGAGAGAGAGAGTAGGGCGAGGGGCAGAGGAAGAGAATCTCAAGCGGACTCCCCACTGAGCGGGGAGCCTGAAGCAGGGTTTGATCCCACAACCCATGAGATCGTGAGATCATGACCTGATCTGCAACCAAGTGTCAGACACTTAGCTAAATGAGCCACTCAGATGCCCTCAATTTGGCAGTTTCTTAAAAGGTTAAAAGGTTTACTGCATGACCCAGAAATTCCATTCCTATGTATCTACTCAAGAGGAATGAAAATATATGCACACACAAAACATTCATGTAGATATCTACAGCAGCATTGTCTATAATAGCCAAAAAGTGGAATCAACTCAAATATCTATCAACTGGTAAGTGGATAAATATTACATAAGTGGAATACTATTCAGCAATAAAAAAGAATGAAGTACTGATATATGCTGTAATATAGATGGACCTCAAAAATACTTTGCTTGTGAAATGAAGTGAAAACGAAGTGAAAGAAGCCAGATATGTTATTATTCCATTTATACGAAGTACCTAGAAAAGCCAAATTGAGGTCAACAGAAAATAGGTTAGTGCTTGTCTGGGGCCAGAGGTAGGAAAGAGCTGTGACTGCAAATGGGCAAGAGAAATTCTTTAGAGTGATGGAAATGTTTTAAAATTGTATTCTGATAGTGGTTATATAACTGTAAATATTCTGAAAACACTGAATTGTACACTCAAAATGGGTGCATTTTATTATATGTATACCTGAATACAGCTTTTTTTTTTAAGAGGCCAAAAACATGGTAACAACATTCCACAGTACTCTTTTTTTTTTTTTATGTCATTGTGAGTGAAGATGGAATTGGCACTTCAGTGCATGCAACTAGTAACATTTCATGAGTATGTCAAAGCAGAGTGATACTTGAGGAAACTCCAATACCAAGTATAAAGAATTTGAAGTAGGAATATTGGAAGAACAAAGAACTGCCTCAATATTCATCCTTTGGGTTCATCCCATGGTTCATACCAAAATTTCTGCTATAGGTCAGACACTGAAAGGTGTATCATGTGACCAGCAAAGTACACTTGCTGTCCAATGTACTGAAACTTTTCAAAAATGATTTCAAATATATTTTTTGTGTAAACACTCAGTAGACAAAATAGGCATGGTCTCAACAATATTTTAAATAATTCTCATAGATCTATAATATCAGTAAAGAATGAAATTAATGTTTTATGTCTTGTACTATACATTTTTTACTCATGTTTTATGTCTCCAGCTGAAATGTAGCATATTTGAGGCCAGCAGTCAAACATACATCGTTTACCTTTACATCCTTAAAAGAACCTAGTGTCACTATAAATGCAAGTGGTCAGTGGTCACCCTATGTAGAGTAGATGCTGAATGATGATTGTTGAGTAAACATGAGAAGCTCTGATATGTCTGACTCTGACTCTCCGTTCAACAGCCGTCTTTGAAATCTAACCAAGAGACAGGTAAAGGCTGAGCATTTAATTTGTTCATGGATTAGGAGCTGGCCAAACATGGACTGATATCTGATATTACTGTATCAAGTTGAGCTTCTCAGTTCTTGGAATCACCACATCTTTTACTACTTGGTTATAAAGGCTCACACTTAGTATTCTGCTAAACTCTTAGTCGTGTTAATAATTTCTTCTCCTTAAGATTCACCCTACCCTCTTTTTTTTCTCAGTGATATAGCTTTGTTCAGTGGAGTATGAATTATTTTCTAAAAGAATTTCTGTGTTTTAATACAATTTTGCAGGTTCTGACTTCTCCTGGATTCATCAGATTATGCGTAAATTAACTGCATGTCCAATTTCTGGGTTGAGAACAAATACTCAAAAATATATTTATAACTAGTAAATATATATATATATATATATATTTAAGATTGATGACTTTATCTGTGTATTTCAAATTCTCTACAACTATTACTTTGATAATCAGGAAAATAGACACTTAAAATAATCAATGTAGGGGCACCTGGGTGGCTCAGTCGTTGGGCGTCTGCCTTCGGCGCAGGACGTGATCCTGGCGTTATGGGATCGAGCCCCACATCGGGCTCCTCTGCTGTGAGCCTGCTTCTCCCTTTCCCACTCCCTCTGCTTGTGTTCTCTCTCTCGCTGGCTGTCTCTATCTCTGTCAAATAAATAAATAAAATCTTTTAAAAAAAATAAATAAAATAATCAATGTNTTCAAATTCTCTACAACTATTACTTTGATAATCAGGAAAATAGACACTTAAAATAATCAATGTAGGGGCACCAGGGTGGCTCAGTCGTTGGGCGTCTGCCTTCGGCTCAGGACGTGATCCTGGCGTTATGGGATCGAGCCCCACATCGGGCTCCTCTGCTGTGAGCCTGCTTCTCCCTTTCCCACTCCCTCTGCTTGTGTTCTCTCTCTCGCTGGCTGTCTCTATCTCTGTCAAATAAATAAATAAAATCTTTAAAAAAAAAATCAATGTAGTCTATCTGGTTAACATACTGCATGATTACAGTTAATGTTTAAAAAATTTTACAGAACAAAGAATGGAAAACTATGTTAATAACAGGTATCTCTGGGTAACCAAGCTAGGGGTGATTTTTTTTCTTCTTCTACATTTTTAAATTTCTACAATTACCATGTATTCTTTATTTTAGAGAAAATTACACATAATTTAAAAGAAGAAAATAGTGTATTCCTCTGGAAGCTCAATTAGCACACAGAAAACAAATTTCCATTTTTTGGAGCCAGTGGCTTTTTTTTTTTTTCTATTCAGCTATTTCAATTAATATAAAAGCTCTTTTAGCACTCTCAAAACTGTGAGAATTGCTAAAATTTATACTTCATACATTTCTATAGCAATGAAAATCCCACCAACGGCATCTTTGGGGATCAAATATTATTTAGCTGACACTGCTGTACTTTGGATTATCTGTGTACTTGTTAACTAAGGCAAGCCTTTGGCATTTCTTAGAACTATTTGAAGAACTGAAGAAGCTTATTAAGAAAACGAGTTTGTGCTTTTTTATTCTCTGTAAATAACAAGAGATTTGCTGTAGGCGTCAAGCCTTAAAAGTGTTATGGTGACCCTTTTCTAAACAAGACATAAATTGGCCTTCAACAGTATGCAACTTAGGATCAATTCCAACTTCACAATTCATTTCCTTTTATGTCTCTTTTTAGTGTGTTGTGTTTCTAATTGAGAGTCCAAATTTTGATTTTACTTAAAATCAAATAATGTAGACCAAAAAGCTAAGCTGTTCCAAAACCAAACTATGCTTTATGTCTTACTTTATGGGTTATCAACTAATTTTCAACGATGTAAATGATGTCCTAGAATGACAGCGAAATTGCAGGTTATGTAGATTGAGATAAAGTATCAAAATAATAAGCCCTATTTAATCATGTAAATTTTGTTAATAAAACAATATTCAATTTCCAATTTACACTTTACATTCTTATATAAGATTATACAAAATGTGTAAGCGTTTCTATTACCTAGTGTCTTAATGTTTACATATATATTGTATCCATGCATTATCAATTTTCAAAAAGTTGGAGAAATTACCTTCAGTAAACACACCCTATTTAGGTAAATAATGTTCTGTAAGGGTATTAAGAAGTTTCTTCATTCTACTTTTCTAACCACTAGTCCCACTCAGTTGTAGAGAATGTATGAAAATGCCATAGCCAATTTGGTATTGTAATTAGAAATTTATATTCCATACTGACCCATAATGTATTCTGAATTAAGTATCGATATATAATACAATGAATTGAACTAGACTTTTGGACTTTGCTAAGTTAAGAAGAATCAAACCATAAGTTTCATCTTTCTCTGAGCACTTTCAGCTCCATTTTAGAATGTGTAGATTTGAATCATAAACATTTTTATTCCCACATTTCTTTGGATGATGTCAAGGAGTTTTATAGACATTGATAATTTAATTACAGTTCTGAAAGTCCCTTGTAAACAGGATTAGAAATGTTGTTATATCATCAGGTTCTTTAGTAAGATTCACATTTGCCTGTGAGATACTTTTTATAATTATACTACATAATTAAATAGCTATATATCTTTATATCATTTATTCATTCAACATTTATTATCTAGTAAGTTTACGACGCTGTTAAGGTGCTTAAGTATAGATAGCAAATAAAACAGCAAAAGTATTTCCATTCTTAGAGCTCACAGTCTATTAATATTAAACATATGAAAATGAGTCTTTTGTTAAAATAACAAGACAGGTAAATAATAATACTGTTAGACTATAATTGAAAAAAAAAACCCAACTAAGTTCTATATAGCCATTCTTCATATCCTCTTTAAATAAACCACGATTAAGATAGTTTGTCTATCTACTTCCAATTCAGATAAGCAAGTAAATAAATCCAAGGTAAAATGAAAGTTAACAATAGTGTTCTGACCTAATCATATCATATTCCCTGCAATATTTTTGATTCATCTCTATTTAGATATCTTCCAGCCTGTCAGACTTAACACATCACATATGGAAATATCATCCTTTCTCTTAAATGACTTCTCTTCCACTGCTCCCTATCTTTGAAAATGGCACTTTAGTCCATTCCAGTAATGAAAAAAGAAGTCCATGAGTCTTGTCTCCTCACTCTTCCTCATTCTCCAGATGCAGTCTATTGCCAATCATTTTCAACTCTGCTCCCCAAACATCTTTTGATTTTGTCTGTTTCCCATTGCCCCAGTTGCCATCCCCTTATCTACTACGTTCTCTTACTTCATGATATCAACACCCTCTACTATCTGGTTTTCCCTGTAGGGCCAGATGATATTTTTGAAATCCAAATTCGACCATATCATTTCCTTTTTAATCTGGGTGCTTCCCTTTGAATCTCTGAATAAAGTCCCCACGACCGAGCCCCTCCTGACCTACCTCTCTCTCCAGCCTCATTTATCATGTATCTTTCCCTGTGCTCTCACTGCTCTAGCCACACTGAACCTCTTTCTGCAATCCCAGCTAACTGAGTTTTTTCTTGTCTCCTTCATATTGTCTAACAAGCTGTTCTCTACCTGGATCACATGTACACAACACTAAAATTTGCCTCCTATTTACCAGCCCCCTAAACCTTTACTTTTAACAAGTGGAATTCCTATTTATCTTTCAAATCTGAGATTTTATTTCAGGGAGGTTATCCACCTGCTCCCCCACAACATACACACACATCTTGAGTAGAGTCCCCCCTTTATAACATTCAGGACATGTGATTATTTGTTTCACATTCATTTACTCCGGTAAGGACCATTTCGCTGAATCCTATTACAGGGTTTTGCACATGGTAGATGCACAATAAATTTTGTTGAATGCAAATGAATGAATGTGACTGAGAGCTAGAATGAAACTTCTCAGAGTGATTTCCAGCAGATGAAAAAAAAATTTAAGTAGATTAATCTCCATGAAGTGTTCCATAAGAATGTATTTAATCTGTTCACTGTTACTTATAGATTGAGTATTAAATAAATTTTAAATAGCCAAGCTCATTGCAATGTTCATATATGTATGTTGTGAACTTGGAGGGAGAAAATGCCTTCAAAACCCATTATTGGTAATGTTATGATTTGTGTTTTAGTTGTAAATGTTGTGGTGTGGTATAAGTAGCTGAGAAAAGCAGTCTCTGGCAAATCGAATGGTTTAGAGTGTAAAGAAAATCAAAATCTGATTTTTAAAAATAACTACCGATATTAATAAAAGCCAAATGGATTTCTTGCAAATCTGGTAAATAAAGATGGGTTTTGAAGCTTAGACTTTATATCTCTTTTGATTCATGAGCTAATTTTCAAAGCTGAGTTATAAGCTTTAGTTTATATTGTACCTGAGGTGCAGGCAGACTCATACAATAGCTGCATTTCGAGTGTCACTATAATATAGTAAATGTAATAAAATTACATTTAAATAATGTAAAAAATCTAATTTAAACAGGGGAAAATGAACTTTAAAGTTGAAGTTAATGCCTTTTCCAGCTCCTGATGTTGTCCTTTCCTGCTAGACCCATAGTGGTACCGCTAGCCTTTTCATGTTAATATTTGGTAGCACTGCATAGCTCTAGAGAAATATATGAGTATTCAGCCCCTCTCCTCTCCAGATAAGACATGGTCATCTGACAAGCAGCTTTAAACAAGGTGACATACGTCATTTGTGAGGATAAACTTGGCATTCGATTGCCACCAACCTGTATAGTGCCGCCTTTTCCTCATAGTTGCAATTTCATTTTTCGAGGAGAGCTACATTTTGTAGCACACTGACTGGACTGTTCAACTTCTTTGAGAAGCAGAGCAGGATAACATTTTCTAAGTTGAGGAGAAATAACTGGAATGGAACATTTTTCTATGGTTATTTATTTTAAAGTTAGAAAATCACCATGAAAAGTTTTGGTATGCAAATAAGTTTAGTGGTCTTAGCGAGCATTTTAATAAAAGTATTTTGCTTTCTTTTAACCTTTCAGGCCGGTTTCCTTATCTCTAAATGGAAGCAATAATAGTATTGTCCTCAGGATTGGTGTGCAAACCAGATGGTTTGTTGTACATAAAGGAGGTAGAACTATGTCTAACACATGTTAAAAATTATATGTGTGTGTGTGTTATCTATCATTATCATATATTTACATTATTTAAAAATATATTTAGGGAACTTAGACAAGTTCAAGTGTCCTCAAGTAGATAAAGAATCTAAAACTATCAAGGTTAAGTATAACTTACGCTTGTCTAAGTGCTGCTTTATAATACACGAAAATGTATAGAACGCTCCATTTATTTATTTTGAAATTGAAACTCCAAACAATGCTTTATTTCCATAAATGTAAACTTTTCCTTTGTCATTACATTGAAATATATTTAAGAATCACTGTAGAACACAGATGTACCTGCCTCTTTTTTTTTCCTCCTCCCAAAACACAGTTCCTAATAAAAACATTTTTTTCCTGCAAAACTGATGTGTTTTTGTGCTGCAAGTGCTAGAAGCTGTATGTATCTGATGTGTGGATGGGTTAGTCTGTGAACCTGAACCATGGGTTGTGAAAACAGATTTCTCTTCAGCCCTCATATATCACCACTTCTCATCATTTTTGCACAGAACTTTGAGTACACACCAGACTTCTGAGTTACAGGTTCAGTCTCCGCTCTGCCGGTGATACAAGTAATTCCCTTCAGCTCCCGAAGTTTCATTGCTTACAATCTCAACCCATATGCCTCTATCTGCATTCAGTATTGCTGTATTCCTTTCAGACTGCTATATACATCTACCTGTATTCCATTGTCTGTTATCAGTAAGTCTAGGTGAACCGAAATAATTAACTTTTCATGTTGCCCAAAAAAATCTTTACCTTACAGATAAATCCACGTTAATGTCCTTATTATTCTATTAAGGAAGTCCTCTTGTTTATTAAAAATACAATTCATTTATAGCCACATGCATGTGCAACATCCAGATATATGTAATGTTTTGAATTGCAAATTGACATGAAATTAAATATGTCTATTTTGCCTGATTCCAGAGATGTTAGATTTTTAAGTAATTGTGGATGTTCAGATTTGCATTAAATTATTTATTTGCAAATATCAATAAGCTTTGTAAGCAAACATTAGCTTTGAAACCCATCCATTAGGTTGATATGACTACTGCAGATTTTTGATACACTTAGATGACCTCTCTGAGTGCAGTTTTCTGTAAAACATTAAAGTGGACTTGGCTTACTTAAGGAAGCCGTGAGATACCTGATGTGCAGGATTTGTTCATTAGACACACAAGAAAACTGCAGTTGTGTCGGAGATAGGATATGAAAGTGATGAACTTAAACAGGTCTACTACCTTAGTATTAAGTATGTTCTGGCTTTTAAAACAAATAACAGCAGGTCAAAATTAAAATACAGATCCTGTCAAGCAGAGAAAGACAATGATTATATGGTTTCACTCATATGTGGTGTATAAGGAATAGCGCGGAGGACCACAGGGGAAGGGAGGGAAAACTGAATGGGAAGAAATCAGAGAGGGACACAAGCCATGAGAGACTCTGGACACTGGGAAACAAACTGAGGGTTTCAGAACGGAGGGAGGTGGGGGGATGGGGTAACAGGGTGATAGGTATTAAAGAGGGCACATGTTGTGATGAGCACTGGGTGTTAGACGTAACTAGTGAATTGTTGAACACTATATCAAAAACTAATGATGTACTGTATGCTGGCTAATTGAGCGTAATAAAAAAATTAAATAAAATAAGATAAGGTAAAATACCAGAAAAAAATACAAAAATAAAATACAGATCTTGAGAGAGAGAGGGGAAAATTTGTCCTATTTCTGTTGAAGCAGCATTGCAGTATACTTCAGAAATTTGTTATTAATCTCTGAAAATGACAGGTGTCGGGGGTCTTTTGTGATGCAATTCAGAAAAGTTTTGGTCAAGAGGTCATATTGCTGCAGTGTGTTAGTCAGTGGCCCTGTCTCTTGTGGAATTTGCCTTGTTTGAAGTGTTCCCAAGGCGAGATATTTTCTGTGATGCACATCAGTTAAGTAATGTGTTTGGGAACGGTTTTACATGGAATTAAAAAGCTAAGAAAATCTTTTATAATTAAAAATAAAACTGTTGCTCCTTTGGAACACAATGAAACCCCTCAAGGATGGGGGATACACAGTTTAACAAAGAACATGTACTCAGGACTCATATTGAATAATGAAAATGTATATTTATGACTTTTTGAAACTTTTTTTTTAAAGATTTTATTTATTTATTCAACAGAGATAGAGACAGCCAGTGAGAGAGGGAACACAGCGCGGGAGTGGGAGAGGAAGAAGCAGGCTCACAGCGGAGGAGCCTGATGTGGGGCTCAATTCCCATAACGTCGGGATCACGCCCTGAGCCAAAGGCAGATGCTCAACCGCTGTGCCCCTCAGGCGCCCCAGACTTTTTGAAACTTTTGTTATTAATGTCTTGGTCCATTTAAAATACAAGGTTAGGTATTCACTTTAAAAAAATAAGTCTTTTAATATAAGCAATGTTGTTTTTATTATTTAATTAATTTTTAAAATTTAATTCCAGTATATTTAATATACAGTGTTGTATTTCAGGTGTACAATAGAGTGATTAAGCAATTCTATACATCACTCAGTGCTCATCATGATAAGTGTACTCTTAATCCCCTTCGCCTATTTCACTCATCCCTCCACCCATCTCCCCTCTAGTAAACATCAGATTGTTCTCTATAGTTAAGAGCCTGTTTCTTGGTTTGTCAATCTCTCTCTTTTTTTTCCTTTTTCATTTGCTTTGTTTCTTAAATTCCACATATGAGTGAAATCAAATGGTATTTGTCTTTCTGTGACTGATTTATTTCATTTAGCATAATACACTTTAGTTCCATCCATGTCATTGCAAATGGCAAGATTTCATTCTTTTTTATGGCTGAATAATAGATAGATAGAGAGAGAGATAGATAGATAGATGATAGATAGATAGAAAAATATATACACACCACATCTTTATCCATTCATCTATCAGTGGACACTTGGACTGCTTCCATAATTTGATTATTTTAAATAAACAGAGGGGTGCAAATATCCTCTCAAATCAATATTTTTATATTTTTGGATAAATACCCAGTAGTGTGATTATTGGATCGTAGGGTAGTTCTATTTTTAATTTTTTGAGCAATCTCCATATTGTTTTCTACAGTGACTGCACCAGTTTCCATTCCCACCAGCAGTGCAAGAGGGTTTCTTCTTTCTCCACATTCTTACCAACACTTGTTTCCTGCGTCATTGATTTTAGCCATTCTGACAGATGTGAGGTGATACCTCATTATAGTTTTAATTTGCATTTCCCTGATGATGAGTGATGTTGAGCATCTTTTCACGTGTCTGTTGGCCATCTGATGTCCATTATCTGTTCATGTCTTCTGCCTATTTTTAATTGGATTATTTGTTTTTGGGGTGTTGAGTTTTGTAAGTTCTTTATGTATTTTGGATGCTAACCCTTTATTGGATCTGTCATTTGCAAGTATCTTCTATCATTTAGTAGGTTGTCTTTTAGTTTTGTTGATTGTTTTCTTTGGTGTTCAGAAGCTTTTTATTTTGATATAGTTCCAATAGTTTATTTTTGCTTTTATTTCCCTTGCCTTAAGAAACATATGTAGAAAAATGTTGCTATAGTCAGTGTCAGAACAATTACTGCCTGTGCTCTCTTTTAGGATTTTTATGGCTTCAGGTCTCATATTTAGGTCTTTAATACATTTTGCGTTTATTTATTTTATTTTTTTAAAGATTTTATTTATTTACTTGATGGGTGGGGGGAGAGAGAGAGAGCACGGATGAGGGAAGTGAGAGGGAGAAGCAGACTCTTGGCTGAGCAGGGAGCCCGACATGGGGCTTGATCCCATGACCCTGAGATCATGACCTGAGCTTGAGGGTAGACACCTAGTCCACTGAGCCACCCAGGTGCCCCTTGAGTTTATTTTTGTGTATGGTGTAAGACAGTGGTCCAGTTTCATTCTTTTGCATGTAGCTGTCCAGTTTTCCCAACACCATTTGTTAAAGAGACTGTTTTTTTCCCATTGTATATTCTTGCTTCCTTTGTGGAAGATCAATTGACTGTATAATCTGAGGTTTGTTTCTGGGCTCTCTATTCCGTTCCATTGATGTAAGTGTCTATTTTTGTGCCAGTACCATACTGTTTTGATTATTATAGCTTTGTGATATAACTTGAAATCTTGATACTTCCACCTTTGTTTTTCTTTTTCAAGATTGTTATGGCTATTCAGAGTCTTCTGGGTTTCCATACAAATTTTAGGGTTATTTGTTCAAGTTCTGTGAAAAACGCTATTGGTATTTTGAAAGGGATTGCATCAAATCTGTAGATTGCTTTGAATATATGGACATTTTAACAATATTTGTTCTTCCAGTCCATGAACACAAATATCTGTCCACTTGTTTTTGTCGTCTTCAGTCTTTAACGTTTTATAGTTATTTTTTAAATGAAAAAGTTCATTCCTAAAGCACAATATTATATTTTTAGGTACTTTAAAATGTTATCTACTAAAAGATCTTAAGGTTTGTCTATAGCCAGGAACTAATGGATTTTTTACATGTAACTAAAATTTGAGATTAAATAAAAATAGAAAATCTTAATAACTGCAAATTACCTGCTTTCCCAGCAGAGCCTGGGAGGCACTTTAATGCTTGCTCTATTAAGAGATACTGTGCTGTCAGGGAAATAACAAACTTTTGAAATGACTGTCTTGACACATGTATATTTTCATGAAACTGTAGACTTAGAAATTTAGTGAGATAGCAATTATATTGCCTTTAATGTAGGCAGATTTGGGTTTGAATTTTACCTTCACTAATTATCAGCTGTTGGCCTTCGTCTAGTGAATTAATCTCTCTGATTTTCAAATGATCATACCATCTACTCCACGCGAAAGGGGGAATTAAAGAAATATAAAATGCCCAGTACTCCCTGTGATATACACGCATTACATAGGTTGTACCTTGCTCTTATTCTTATCACCAAGAAAAGAAATTCTTCCTTCTCATCTGTCCTTCACACATTCGTTCATTCATTCATTCATTCATTTGTTCATTGTATTCAGTCATGGCCCGTAGGACTTAAAATAGATACAGTGGTTGTCTTCTTTTCACTTATAACCCAGGGAAGGAGAGAAGTGAATCTTGTACCTAGCACAATATTTGGCTTATAATAGCCGCTTAATACATAAATAGAAATGGTAGGTAATTATAAGTTGCAATAAATGCTCTAAAGAAAAATATTGAAGTGTTACAAGAAAGGAATGCAGAGGGCATCTATTTTAAATTGAGAAAATGACATTTAAGCTATGAGTGAAAGATGAGTATGAGCTAGCCAAGAGCAAAATGGAAGCATGGAAGGTATGTTCAGGGGGCAAGCAAGAGTTCAGTTTGGATATAAAATATTTGTACAAAGTCCAGTGACAACATTAAATAGTTTATTATATAAGTCTTGTGATTAGAAGACAGTCATTATCTGAACTAATGCTACATCTTTTTTCTAGGAAAACAAACTCCTGCTTTGTTAAATTCTTAACCTTAATTTTGGCTGTGTATTTGCCATTGATTTATAGTGTTACAGCTAGGTCATACATGATTTTTTAAATAAAGAACAATACATTATAGTGTAATTGTTAACATTCAACCCCCATATTTTTCTTCTATAAACTAAAATCTGAATTCCCTAAGCCTTTTTTTTCTTTGCTTTCTAACCTCATAGCAATTTCACTCATCTCTGGTTTCTAAATAGTCTAAATTTTAAATTTGTTTCAGTGATCTTTTACCCAAATAAAGTTCTTGGGCAACTATTGTGTCCTGTAAAAGTTTAACTATTACAAATCATAGTAGATGGGACGCTTTCTGGTATTGATAATTGGTATTCTCTCCATATATACAATAATCATAGGTGAATTTTTAATACCATATTGTCATCTTTACATACAGATCATATCTTTTTTGTTTCTTTCTGGCAATTAGACTTTGTGATATATTTCTTGTTTTCTATTTTTCCTTAAATGTGTATTGTCAGTGTCTAAACTTCTGCTTTCAAATACTACTCTGTAAAACTCTTCAGATTAACAACAAGCCACTGATTCAACCAGTGGCACACTGTATTATTAGCCATGTGCCACTTTTTTAAAAAATCCTATTAGCAAGACAATCAGGTAAAATTTAATAAAAGGGCTTACCCACATCTGGGTATATTGTTTTTTCTAACTCTAAGATATTTGTAAATACCATTTCTCTGTCACAAAAGAGAATTATATCAATGTGCTTTATGAGAGACATGCATATAGCTCATGTCACTTTACTAGAGTTTTGAAAATTGATTGATTAGCATGATCTGTTCCAGTGACTTCTGTAGAAATGTTAAGCTTACTTTCAAATCTGTAGCATGTCTCTTTAAGGTGATCAGTTAAATCTTCTTTCCAGTGTTTCACAGTGAAGGCATTTTACCTCTCTCAAATTTCTGAAAGGTGTAGTTGAAGGCAAAGGGGTGTATCAAGATACTTAAGTACTCTGCCATATATGTCATCTTGCTGATCTGAATATGAAGAGTTTTTAAAAGTAATTCTTAACAAATTCCTTTGGTATTTTTGTTTGGTTTTCTACTTCTCCATCACAGATAGTAGGCATGTTAGTTGTCTGACAACTTTTTTGTAAAGTGTTAAAAGCCTTTGCCTTCTTTGCAAATCTAAGTGACTTAACATTAACTGCCTTCTCTTACAATAGTTCTTGGGCTGATTAAATTGTTTAACAAATAAATTGCTTGAAAAATACTTTCCCATTTATTAAAAATAAATAGTGAGCTTCTATGGTCTTCAGAACTCTCTGAAATGATTCCAGAAGAAGAAAACTAAGTCCAAATTTACTTGGAGAATTTGAAGTCCGGCCAAGCGAAAGTACACATCAGGGCTGTTAACTATGACCAATACAAAGGAAACTGCAACTTTGAGTATGAAAAGGTGTTGGGGGTATCTATTCCAAGTTCCTGTAAGTTTCATATAAATTTAAAAATTTCCATTTTGTCAGGTGCTGGTAAGTGACAGAGTTGGGAGAGCACCAGGAACCTTCGCTTTAGAAACAGGCATTGGGTTTAAATATCGTTCAGTCATTGACTGAGAAGTTAAGTTCCATTTGAGTCCTCAGATTATTCTGTTTACTATCAGTACTCTGTGGATATTATATCATTTTCAGTGACAGATTATGAGGTCTCCTAGTACAGAAACTGGTACCTTGTAGGTGTTTAGGAAATATATGTTTTTCCTTCCCAATTCCTTCCTACTCCATCGTATGGTCACCTCCTCTTCAAAAGCAAAGTGATCTAAAACAGGCTTTCTTCATACATTCCTTCAGCAAATATTGAGAACCTTCTGGGTGCAAGACCTATGTCAGATGCCAGGGATTTAAGTTTGAGTAATGAAGTTCCTTTCCATTGCCTTCCCCCCCCCCTCCACTGGACATTTCCTGGTACATTGACACCTGGTGAGTAACTTGCCCCTTGCTTTCTTTGACAACATTTGTCCCTGATTCTTTCTGCTTCTCTGGACTATTTTCCGTCTCTTTGTGGGAATCTCTTCACTTACTGGCCTTTTACATTAATTTTTTTGTAATGCTACTTCCTCCTGCTATTCTTCTCATTCCATGATGTATCTCTGGGTCATCTCATCATTATAATTCTTACCTTACTCTGACCTTCCCCTGGTTATAGATGTATATATCCAGTGTCTAATAAACATTTCATTAAGATATTCCCTAATCTTTTGGGGGTGCCTGGGTGGCTCAGTCGTTAAGTGTCTGCCTTTGGCTCGGGGTGTGATCCCAGGGTCCTGGGATCGAGCCCCACATCAGGCTCTCTGCTCTGCTGGGAGCCTGCTTCTTTCTCTCCCACTCCCCCTGCTTGTGTTCCGTCTCTCACTGGTTGTCTCTCTCTCTGTCAAATAAATAAATAAAATCTTAAAAAAAATAAGATATTCCCTAGGAATTTTTAAGCTACAGAAGCCGCACACTGAATTTATTAAAATCTCTTCCCAGCACCAAGCTGTTTTTCTCTTTCTAGATTCTATAGCTCAACTTATGGAACAACATCCAATCAGCAAATGAATTCAATGCTTGGTCATCCTTCCACTTCACTTTCTCTAATTACCAGTCATAAACACTGTCTTCCTCCTAACCACACTGAGAACCATTTGCCATCATGGCACTGCACAAAGACAAGGGAATGTAAGTGCCTGAGGGAGTGTAAATGTGATTTATTAATGATTTTCAGGCACTGTTGGTAAAGTGTCTTGTACATAACAAAATCAGTACATTTTGACAGTTTTCCAACAGAAAAAGTAAAGTGTCTCTTTTGGACTCTGGACAAAGTACCGTGTGGGCAAGCTCTGTTACTCTCCTCTCTACACCCCCCCAACTTATCATAGAAATAGTTAAGGTAATCTTTTGACAGCTGTCACCGTTAGAGTTGACTGTGTCCTTGTCCTCACTTTTGCTAACAAACCCCTCTCCTTACCCACAAGACATTTTTCATACAGCTTCAGGGTAATTTATGTAAAACAAATATGATCCTACAGCTCTTTCTCTTAAAAACTTCTTAATAGTTTCCCATTGTTGAGTGATAAATACAGTCTTGCTTTTAATCACATAAGACCCTCCATATTGCCCTGTCTTTCTGGCCCCACCATGCTACTTTGAATTTTATTTTCTGCAAATCCTGAAAATACATTTCGTTGCATCCTCCATGCTATCTTGTGCACTGCATGTGGTCTGCTCTGTGCCTAAAATGCCCACCTACCTAATCCCTCCTCATCCTTCAATCCATCAGGATCCAGATTAGCTTCCTCTCAAAGGCCCTATCCTCACTCTCATCCTTACCCCAAAACTTATGCCATTTCCTCCAATATGATACTGAATGTGTCTCTATCACTTTACTCTCTGGAACTCTTTCAGAGCGTTCTTAGGTAAAAGACAATTAGATGGGATGATGCTAGATTACAAAGAGGTTTGAAGGGCATGCTAGAAAGCCATGCAAAGTAATAACATCTGCAATTTTTCCAACATTAACCCTCAGTACTGTGAGACAATGAGAAAACCATGGGTTCTATGATTAGGCTGACTTTTGTTGAAAACAATTCTGGACACTTACCAGCTTTTTATCTTGGGTATTTTACCACAGAACTTTTCAATTTTAGTTTTCTTATCTTTCCAGTTGGTGGGGATAGTATTTACTCCTAGAATTGTTGTGAGGTTAAAAAAAGAAAGTGTAAAAAGTGAGTGGCTTGGGCCTACCACATTGAAGATTTTCAATGAACATTTAAAAATGTTTCTATTTAAATATTCTACTTCTAAGAATTTTGATAAGGTATGATCTTCCATATCATTGTGATTGACTTTAAGAAAGTTAACATGTGGCATTAAATAGTTTAAAAGCATAACTTAGATGTGGATTAACATCCTTTTAAAAAAAGGAATATTCATTTCTCCAGAATTTAACCACAATATTCCTTTAAAGGTAAAGTTCTCTACTTTTTAAAATTTATTGATTCATAGAAATTTTTATATAAAATGTTTACATAAAATATGTCCATAAAGTTTTATGACTCTATAATTTTTAAATTTAAATATCTGGATTAAGACCCCATATAATCTTCATACTCTGTATGCAGAAAGGGCTTTACAATTTTGTATTTTTCAGGAAAGTAAACTTCTCCTGATTAAGACAAAGGGATAAGCTGCTTTAACAAATACCATGCCTCTTCTCAATTTCTCTTTGTCTCATCAGGTCTTTCTTACAAAAGAAAGCTTCACTTACATAGAAAAATCACATTTGGGGGAAAAAAATGTGCTACTCATTTTCCCACGTAATATATGTAGCTTTAAAAATCTGAACTCTTTACCTGTTTCATATAGCATTAGATCAAATTATATTAAAAATATCTTCTCATTTAATATTATTACAATAACAATTTCACAAGGCAAGTGAATCCTGTTCTCTATTTCCAAATATGTTGAGGAACAAAAATTAAGCTTTTGAAAATAAGGAAAGTAATAATGACAATGCTAAAAGGCATTTAAATAAAAGGAAAATAAATGTAAAACAAAACTTAAAGGTCACCTTTCCAACGTCAGCTGAATGGCAAAACAATCTAAACTAAAATGCCTGAGTATATCGTTAGCCTTGTTCTTCTGTGACATGTGGCTTAAGTAATTTGGTACCAAGAAAGGGAACGTGTTATTAATGATGCAGGAGTGAAACAAGTATGGTTTTATATATAAAAATTAGAATTGATGTAGGTAACCTTACTACTTGTATTTCAGTATTCTTTTTTTAACTACCATTGTAAGAGTTTGCATAATCTTGAGTATGTTGACAGGACTATGTTACTCATGCAGATATCATCTGACATGAGTTTCCAGTCAGGGAGGGAAAAGTCTTAGACCCATCCCTTATCTAATTTTTTTCAACAGGAGTTAAATTATTTAAAAAGCTAAGTACTGTAGTACTATTTTTACCACATTTCACAGCATGTCCAGTTGGTTATAGTTGCTTGACTGTGATTCTTTATCCTGATTTTTGCACTCACTTTTATTTTCAGTAAATTTCTGGTATTTTTAAATTGTTTCACTCTTCCAAAGGTTCAAATACACTAACTATTTGAGTTATCCATTGCTTTGTAATAAATCACACTAAACTTAGTGGCTTTAAGCCATGATAATGTATTTATCATGATTCTGTAGGTTAGGGAAGGGAGTAGCGGGAGATGTTGGCTAAGTGGAAGCTCTACCTGGTAAAGGCTGGGGTCACTCTTTCAGCTGGCTGGCTTCATCTGGTGGTGGGGCTGGGCTTGAACTTCCAAGAAAGGTTTAACCACGTACCTGACTTCTCGATGTTCCTCTGTGGCGTCTGTCTCCCCCAGTGTATATCTTCCTCACTGTTCCCCATGTAGCCAGAATTTCCACTCAGCGTGGCAACTGGCTACCCAGAGCAAAGGCAAAAGTAGCCAATCGTCTTCAGAAAAAAGAAAGAAATATGCATTTCCCAGAACTATCAACACTTCCACCACTTTCTATTATCCAAGGCAAGTCATGAGGCTAGTGCAGTCCAAGAGGACAGAGAATAGACTCCACCTCTTCAAGGAAGAGCACCTAGCATGTGCAGGAAGAGGAGGAACCACTAGGGGGTCATCTTTGACAACTAGCTGTATCCTTTGTGTATTTAAAAACCCCTGAGGACAGTTGGCCAGGTACTTCTCATATTGCCAGTAAAAAAATTTGAGGGGTGCCTGGGTGGCACAGCGGTTAAGCGTCTGCCTTCGGCTCAGGGCGTGATCCCGGCGTTGCGGGATCGAGCCCCATCAGGCTCCTCTGCTATGAGCCTGCTTCTTCCTCTCCCCACTCCCCCTGCTTGTGTTCCCTCTCTCACTGGCTGTCTCTATCTCTGTCAAATAAATAAATAAAAAATCTTAAAAAAAAAAAATTTGAAAGAAAGGTTAAATTGGCAAAGAATTGTAAAGTCAAGAGCAGAAGCCATTTTTTTTAACATCTGGTGCAGACATTTTTCTTTTGAGTTCTACGTAATTCATATTATTCCCAATATTTTAATATTATTTTGGATTTCAAGTCTTCGCTCAACTGTACAAATTAATTATTAAAAAAACAAACTCCACCAGCTAGAAGCCTCCATTTCTACAATTGCAAAGAGCCATTCATGTCTTTAAAATTATTTTGCCACTAATCTCCAAGTACGTGTGTGGGTGGTTTTTGTTGTTGTTTGCCACATTTTAACAGTTTAGCAATAAGGGTCACATTTATTTATTCATTAAATATTGATTGAGCTTCTGCTATGTGCCAAGTATTGTGTCAGGCCCTAGACATCCAAATAAGAATAAGGAAGAGTCATGGCTTTTGAGGAACTTGTAAGATTATCTTAAGTAAGTGAGTTAGTTTCGTTTAGTCAGATTTATCTACTGTAAATCTCCATAAGCCATTACTTAAAGACTTGATGTTTTCTGGAGCTTATAAAATAATTTAAAATATGGATTGCCCAGGAGTTAGCCTAACTGGACTATAATTCCCAAGCTTCTGTGTTTTAAAGTAAATGCACATTTCTTTTTTTTTTTCTGTCATCTCATATGATACGAATGTGTTATCTGACACTAGTGAAACCGGGGTATCCAGTTGGTACATTGTGTAGAGGTAAGAATTTGAACAGGGACACATGTCATTGGGTCTTTGCTTTGCATAGACTAATGATGTAATCTTGATAAAAATCACAGAATCTTTTTTGGCCTCAGTGCTTTTTATTTTTTTAAGTGAGAAGTTTGGACCAGATGATTTTCATTTGCTATGGAAAGCACCAGTTATCTACATTAATTATTGAGCATTATTTCCTTCTTTCTTGTTCTCCTTCTGGAGTTCTCTCATAAATGAAAAGAAAGCAAATGATTTGTACATATTAAATAGCTTCTGTGGTAGTCAAAAACTGTATCAGAGAGATAAGAAAATGGCTTTATTATAGGTCTGGAATCTTGATGGGAGGAAAGTGGGGGAGGGTGAAAGGTGGGAATTACTTCTTACCTTGGAGATTTTAATTTGTGTTCCTCTACCCCAACCCTCACCACCCCTCTTTCCTTGAGTCTGTCTTAATAAGCTGCAGTAATTTATGGGAATATGTCTTCTGATTTAAGTTGTGTTGGATATAGGGAGAAGGGGGAAAAAGATAGAACCCAAAAATTCTCCTCTAATGCTTTATTTTTATTAATGGTCTGATAGCCTGGCCACCATTGCATTGGTTCCCTACAAATGCTGAAGTATAATCACACCTGTCTTTGAGCTTTAAATGTGTTTCTTGATGACTTCATCAGCCCAAATGTGTCTAAAACACAAGATAGATTTTTCTTTTGTCTGCTTCCAGTGTTTTAAACTTGATTTCTGTTTCCATTGTGTATTTATATTTGGCCTCTGATAATTGACTTTTGGTTGTCTGATCACAATAAGAGCTCTGTCTGTTTTTGTAAGCCACTGTATTTTTCTCTTTAATGTGTAGATCATCATTTAACCATTGCTAGCCCTTATCTCCAGCATATTTATTATACTATTTAGCCATGCTTGTATTCTACTCATTTGTTACCTTTCTGAGCTGGAATATTCTCTTCATTTCTATTTATTTATTTATTTAGGCTGAGAATCAAGACTACTATTGGTCTATACGTGTTTATAGAATATAAGTAAAACCTTAGGCAATTTGCTTTACTATGGTTTTTATTATTACTTATGAGTTGCTTATTATTTTACATGTCTAACTAGGTTTCTTTGCGAATTCAAAAGCTCTCTTGTGGCATTATCCTGTGACTTTGTCATCTTTCATTTCCTCCCTTGTTCCCGCACTCCCTTCCTTCTTTCTTTCCTTATTCCCTCTTCCCTTTCAACCCTCCTTATCCTTACTTTTAAATTATTCAGCATTCACCTGCAGACCACTACACTACATTCTACCATGTTTTCCCCTCAATCTCTTTTTAGAGTCTTAACTTCTCCCTATTATTTTATTAATATTACCTTAGTCAGTTTTCTTACATTTCTTCCAGATCTGTTAGAAAGAAAAAAAAAGTCACCAGCTACTGAGAGGTTTAGCTATGGTTTCTATTTGTGCTTGTCAGGATTGTCTAAGAGAACAAACACTAGAAGACAGAAAAAGAATTAGTGCTGAGACACCTATTTTCAGCATAATATCTTTTTAAATCCTGATCCTTGGGATGATATTTTCCTTTGGAGTTGAAATTAGACATATATATTCCTAGTTAATTACCATAGCTTTCTTAGGAATAGTAAATGGTGGCCAAATACTACTGCCCTGATATGCTAACAGGGTAGGCTTTGCAGTAAACATCTTGGGAATTTAGATTAACCATTATCACTGGGTCCTATGATCTGAAGCATTATATATTTACATTTATTAGTTGTCTTTTTAAAAATCAATTGATATGAGAACAAATCAATACATTTAATTATAATTTGCAAGTCTTTCATTCAAGATGCAATATATGCTTTACTGTTAATATAGCCTTTTAAATCAGTGATTGGCAGGTGTAGAAATTTTGTATAGGAAAACTGTATTTGAAAAAAGCCAATTAGACATCACATTTTATGTATCTAGATTAGTGCTTTCCAACAGAAGTTTGTGTGATGATGGAAATGTTCTGTATGGCGCTGTCCAGCACAATTAAGCTAACGGCATGGGGCTACTGAGTACTTGAAATGTGGACCTGAATTTTTTAGTGTGTTTTCCTTGAAGGAATTTATATTTAAATAGCCACATGTGGCTCCTGGCTACCATATTGGATAGTAGAGATCTGGGACAGTTAAAAAAATGTATTTAATTATAAGTAATACAACACTTAAAATTTAAATATATGACCTACTCATTTTACTCATTTTATTTGTACTCACTTTATGGAAACTTTTGCTTGATTTACATTTTTTCAGTAAACACAGAGTGAGAATATAAATCAGCATATTTAATACAATCAATCCTGGTGACTAAGATAGCTTGTTGAGGGGAGGGGTTAGCCGTAATCTCTCTTAAGGGTCTCCAGCAAACCATGTCACTTCTGTGAACTTGAAGTATAAGTAAAAATACAGCATGAGGGGCAAGGAAGCATGAGAGACTATGGACTCTGAGAAACAAACTGAGGGCTTCAGAGGGGAGGGGGGTGGGGGAATGGGAGACTGGTGATGGGTAGTAAGGAGGGCACATATTGCAATGGTGCACTGGGTGTTATACGCAACTAATGAATCATCAAACTTTACATCAGAAACCAAGGATGTACTGTATGGTGACTAACATAATATAATAAAAAACATTAAAAAAAATACAGCATGAATGTGGCAAATACAATTTCAATACAAATGTCCTTATGTTCAGAGTAAGAAGAAAGAACATGGAAATGATAGATCTGAGCTTGAGACTTAAATCAATGGCTGAGAAAGACAGAAACAATTTAGCTTCTATTTTGACTTTTTTTAATCAAGAAGAATGATCTTTGGATTGAAGAGTACTAAACAAATACCATTAAAAAGGAATTAGAATCCACATTAAGGAAAGGATTGTTAAAAAGCAGCTCCTTGCTCCCAAACCTGGCATGAACAAATGTTATCCCTCTGTAAGGTGATAAAATTGGGAAGTGAAGTTTGTGAACAGTTGTCTGGAATTTTTTTAGTAAACGTGGAAAGTGGAAATTTTGCCCAAAGAATTATCCAAAGGGTGGATACAGAGGCCCCCATTTAAAGAGAAAGGGGAGGGGGAGAAGAGAGAAAAAAAGACCAAGAAAGGTAGGTGAATTCCCAAAGCTGTAAATCGTGACTAGAACAGATTACTAAAGGGATAATTTATGAACTCTTAAAAAGGGAAACAGTGCTTACTAGAAGCAACCATGAGTTCATAGAGAAAAATTTTTGTCCGGCTAGCCATGCATTGGTCCCCATTTATACATGGCAGATATGTTACAAGATTCTCAGTGGATGCCTGAAACCATGGTTATGCCAAACCCTATATTACTTTGTTTTTCCTATATATACAAACCTATGATAAAGTTTATTTGTAGGGGCGCCTGGGTGGCACAGCGGTTAAGCGTCTGCCTTTGGCTCAGGGCGTGATCCCGGCGTTATGGGTTCGAGCCCCACATCAGGCTCCGCTGCTATGAGCCTGCTTCTTCCCCTCCCACTCCCCCTGCTTGTGTTCCCTCTCTCGCTGGCTGTCTCTATCTCTGTCAAATAAATAAATAAATAAATAAAATCTTAAAAAAAAAAAAGTTTATTTGTAAATTAGGTACAGTAACAGTTTGACAGCAATAACTAATAATAAAATAGAACAATTAAAACAATATGCTGTAATAAAAGTCAACTGAGTGTGGTCTCTGTTTCTCTGTTTTTCTGTCTCTCTCAAAATATCTTGCATCATATTTACCCTTTTTCTTGTGATGGTGGGAGACGATAAAATGCCTACATGATGAGAGGATGTGAGTGGAATGATGTGGGCAACTGTGAGGTAGTGTAACCCATACTGCAAGTAACCCAAACCATGGGAAGTGAAACGTGGGTAAGAGAGGACTACTGTATTATCTTTTTTGACAGAGAAAAACAAAACTGTGGTAGATGCCTTATATCTAAAGCATTTCACAAGGCTTCACCATAGCCCAAATAAGAAAGAAAAAAAAATAGGGAATAGATGATAATGCAGTTGGATAGATCATAATTAGTTGAACAACTAATCCTGAAGAGTACTGATTAGCTGAAGGGTGGGCTCTATTTCTGTGACAAAGAATTCTGTCCTTAGCCCATTTGTTGTTGTTTGTTGTTGTTGTTGTTGTTTTACTATTTTTCAGTGGCTTCTATTAGTAATGAGCAACTTCTTTAGCCTAAAAGCTAATTCAAGGATAAAAACATTCATGGGCTACAATCTGAATGGCAACTTCTCTTCTTACACCCACAAACATGTATACATATATACAGCTTTCTACTTCCATTCTGTTTTCACCTCTCAACTGAATTGATTTCCTTTGAGTTTCCAGTGATTTTTTTTGCTCATAATTTCTGCAATTGCATGAACTTATTATGGCCATCACAGTCTAGATTATATATGACCTTTCAACTGAAGTGTCTAATTCTGACTGGAATGTCTTTCAGTAAATCCGTAAATGTACTTCCTGGTAGTAACTACCATTAGCACTTTGGGATGTAACTTTTTTCTACAAAATTGGGATCATGATGCATATATATTTTACGGATTAATTTCTTTATTGACATGATGTTAACATACAGTAAAATTTACCCTTTTTACTGTGTGAGTCTATGAGTTTTGACAAGTGCATACAGTCTTGTAACCACCACTGTGATCAAGTTATGGAACAGTTCCTTTCCCCTCCAAAAGTTCCTTATGCCCCTTTATAACTAGCCCCTCCCCTCCCCAGCTCTGCAGTGTTTTCAAACCTATTTTCTTCTTTTTTAGTTGTCATGAGTATTAGCTCTCCTATGGCACTTTTCTTCAATAATCATCTTCCAGGCCCTACTAGAATTATACATGACTTAAATTTTTTTTAAGATTTTATTTATTTGAGAGAGAGAGAGCATGAGTGGGAGGGAGGGGCATAGAAAGAGGAAGAGGGAGAAGCAGCCTCCCCACTGAGTGGGAAGCCAGCCGTGGGGCTCCATCCCAGGACCCTGGGGTCATGACCTGAGCTGAAGGCAGATGCTTAACTGACTGAGCTACCCAGGCACTCATGACTTAAATTTTCTTAATTCTTTTCTATATTGTCCAAATTTCAATAGTTAATATATATTATTCTAAAAAAATCAACCCCATTCCCATCTATTTTATAGCATATTTATACTGTCTTAAAAGATGTGGTTATAGTTGATTTAGTTATCAATATCACATGGCCAGAAGGACAGCCAGTTCCCTCCTTTCAAAGCTTTTATATCAAGGGTAGTAGAGGTTCTATTTCTATTCTAATCTTTGCTCACTAGATTGGAGCTTCATTCTGATGAACAGATTTTAAGAGGGATCTAGACAAACTGGAAGGCATTCATAAGACAGTGACCAGGATGCAGAACTTATTAGAATGATTAGCCTATTTCATTTGATTCCAGTGGGTGGAATGAGGACTAATAAGACCTAGGTTTCAAAGAGATAGAGTTGAGCTCATTTTAAAGAAGAGTGTTTTAACTCAGCATTCCAAAGAGTGAAGAGACCACCTCTTTAAAGGAGTGAGATCTTTCTCACTGTTGGTGTTCCAGAAAAACTATATTCAATTAATGGAGATACTTGTAGAGCAGTTGCAAATGGCACAAAGATGAATACACTGTCTAACGTACCATTCTTCAGACTAGCATACCATGCTTTACAACTTTAAATTCAAATTTTTCTGTAACAAAGTCTTGAAGAAGATTAGTACATTTTGAGTAATGGTGGGGGTTGTTGTCATTTGGGGTGCCAGCCCATGTTCTAACTTCATTTTACTCTCCTCTCTTCCCTTGTTCTTCATGACTAAGCTTCTTAATGGCACCTAACCTAATGTATTGTTGAGAGAAGAAAATACTTAGGCATTTCTAGGAATTATTACCTTCTCCCCATCTCTTGTGGCCTACGGTAAGTCTGGTAAGAACCATGCCCCAACAGGCTGATCCAGGAAGCATTAGCTTTTAGTCAGACTATACACAAATCAAATGTATTGCAATCCTTGTCTAGGCTGGGACTTAAAATTTCTAGTATAAACCATTGGGCTCCTGCCCTCCATGCTACATCTCAGCTCACTTCCTTCTTGAGTCTCATTCTGATAAAGTGATACTGGGTGATTACTAAAGCTAAATTAGTCACACATGCCTGGTGTATGTAACTAGAATTCTGCTGTAGACCTGTTTCCTGAGTTATGCTAGAAGTTTGTCCACCCAGCAAACTCTTGGGCCATTACTTGCTCTTGCCTCTTATTCTCATGACTGAACTCTATTTCAGAGACGTGAGTCCCCAGGAATTCAGTTAGGTAAGTAGCTTCAGGACAGTTATGGCCCAGCAGCATTCTAAACACGAAATTGTTCTTTGCTCAGAAGTCTTCAGTATCAACAGCCTCCCAGATTTTCTGTTGCTTTGTCTACATACTTGTCAAGACCTCATACCACCTCAGCTTGGTTATTTTGACCTTGCCTGAGCCGTTATTAGAGATTTTGACCTTGCCTATTTTGACCTTGCCTAAGCCATTATTAAAGATTCTTACAATTTTTTAAGCACTGGTCTTTTGCCTTCTCAGCTAAAACTTCTACTTTAATACCCTCGAACTTCCTTGATGCTGGTCTTGCTTTGGTAGATAGGTTTGGTCCTAGGCCCTGTCTTGGATTTGTAAACTTCAGATATCACTGAAAATCCTTAAGATGAAATACATATGTTGAAACTCCTGCAAAAACTGCGGTCAGATTCTCACATCTTTCCATATTATAGGGATAGTTGCTAGATAATGAGATACTATAGATTTCAAATGTAATTTGACAGAAACAATAGACATATTTGACATGAATTGCACTACGACTCAAGCTTAAGGTTTTCTTTTTCATTGTTCCTCAATTCAGGACATCGCAAACAGCTCACTCTTTTCTAAATAGGGCAAGGACACTTTCAAAATTGAAACTGTGATTATAACACCTGTGTGCTAAGCTCTGCACTGCATGAAATTTGAGATTGTTATTGCTAGCGTTCAAAGCACAGAAAGTCTGAGTGGTGACTGTCTGGGATCACCAAGTTGGCTCACCACAGTCAGTTCTTGGAGTTGAATTATTTGAAATTGGCAGGTGGTTTCTCTTTTTCCATAGATTTCTTTCCCCTTTTCCTGACAGTGCATGTGTTTGGTGACCTCTACTGTTTATTTAGCTTCTGCATACATTCCTTAGGATTTGTTTTATGTGTGGTTTTTTGGTTGCTTATGTTTCTTGTTATGCTTGGCTACTACTAGAAGGAGTAGTGGTGGTGGTCTGCTTTGGGTCGGCAGTCAAAACAAACGTGATACTCATTTTGAATATCTGGCTTTGAGTTTTCATATAAAAATATAAGCACCATTTACATAAGTATATTGCTTGAATTGAATTTATTTTTTATTCCTGACTTTCCCCTAAAGAAGTGCCAACAAACTCCAAAATTGCTTTAAGTGAGCATCAGAAGGAAAGAAAAGAGAATAATGAGGATAAGCCATGAACTGCATAGTCAAACCTGAAATGAAGGGAACAAAACCCAAACATGGTTTACCTTCCACATATCATTTGGAGATATTTCAACTGAAAAGGATTGAAGTTCTCATTTATACCTCCCCACTCCTTACCACCTTCTTTGTTGTTATTTACTTGCTCTGTTGTTAAAGATGGGTAATCATGTTCTGTACCCCTCAATAACACTTGATGTGGGGTATGAGGAGTATGGGAACAAGAAAGTGAAGAAATTAAAAATTAGAAGAATTGAAAGGAATTTGTGAACAGCAGATACTTGTGTATTATTAACATTGTCATTAAAAAAAAAAAAACATTAGCAGTAAGGTGTTAGAAAGCATTAACTTTTGGAGTGAGCCTATTTTGGAGGGCCCATCTGGGATCCCACCACTCCTGGCTTGCAAAACACTTTCATCCCCTGGTGCTCTTCATATGCCTCGGGCTGTTTGTTTTCTGTGTCTTTAGTGGCTCCCCATTTTCTGCCCGTCCATTAAATGCTGTCCTCCCCAGGGCACTGTCCTCAGTCTGCTGCTCTTTTTCTTTAATGCAGAGCATATCCACAGGTAATTTCATCCACCTTCAAAGTGTCAGCTACCTCTTATACATGAGTCAGTGACCCAGACTTTTCTATTTCCAAGTTATGATCTCTCCACAAAGCTTCATTCTAGTTTAATTATAGCTGTTTATGGGACACCTTCCCTTAAAGCACTTTAGTGGATCATTTATCAAATTGAGCATTTTGTGTTTCCCCAAAATTGTTTCTCCCCTAAAATCCTCTAAGTTCTAGAAACCTGGGAGTCCTTTTTGATGACCATTTCTCTGATTGCCCAAGCCCATCCAATCTAGCACCAAATTTAGGTATGTAGGAGCCACCAGTCCAATGGTTTGAAACTTTGTTGTATGTTTCACCTCAACCATTGCAGTTGTTTCATAACTGGTCCCACTGCTTCCATTTTTGGTTCTATATATATATATACATATATACATATATATATATATATATATATATATATATATATGGTATATATATAAAATTATATATAATTACAATCACACACACACACAGGCCTGTTCACATCACTTCCTTGCTTAAGGAAACCTTCCGGGGTGAGGGACAGGCAAAATGGGTGAAGGAGATAAAGAGGTACAAACTTCCAATTATAAATGAGTCACAGGGATGAAAAGTAAAGCATAAGGAATATAGTCAATAATATTGGAATAGCTTTGTATGGTGACAGATGGTAACTTCACTTATCGTGGTGAGCATTTTGTAAGGTATGTAATTGTGGAATCACTGTCATATACCTGAAACGAATACAATATTGTATGTCAATTATACTTTAATAAACAAAACAAAAGGGGAAAAAACAAAATCCTCAGTTGTTCACTGTTACAGATCCAAACTATTTAACATGGCATCTCTTATTGCCTTAATTCCAGGTTACTCACCCAGCCAATGTGCTCATGCTCCCTGACGTCGAACTTCATCTCCAGCCATCCTGTTCATAGTTCCCCACAGTACATGCTGCTCCTTGCCAAAGTACTTGTCTTTGTTCCCCCTGTCCCGTACCTGGAATAACCTCTCCTCATTTGACTTAAATCTCAATTAAAATGTTTCTCTTTCAGAAGGAATTCCAAGCAATTCTCACCAACCAAGCTAGGTGTCATTCTTCTTTGCTTCCACAAAAACACTATGAATGCATGTTACACTGTATTAAAATTATCTTTTAATATGTCTATCCCTCTCAAACTACTCTGAACTTTTTGAAGACACTGGATTTTTCCTCTTTCAGTTCTCTTCAGTTGACACAGGTTCTCAGATGTAGTAAATGCTCAGTAAATCTTTTGCTTACTTAAGACTGCAGTTAATGAAGACAATACTTTGAAGACTGTTCATTTTGCTTTTAGATTTTGCACATAAGAATTCCTAATAATGCTCTTATATATCCCCAGTATTCAACAAGTCTCCCTTTAGTAGCCAGAATGACTGTTGTTTCTCTTCGCTTCTTCTCCCTTGGCGCTGTCGTGCCCTCTGACCTGCTTCTGTTCCACACTCAAATGTGCTGAGTGTAAGACTCAGAGAACCAGAGCTGCCTCTATATCTTCCCTTTTCCATCAGTCCCTTTATAAATGAGTATTTATATATTTTGAAGCTATCAGCCAAAATTTTCAAAAGGGAAAAGGGTCACTATGATAGAACATACTATGTCATATGCAGTATTCCACCAGAATGTATTAGATTAAAGGAGTAAAGCTGGCTAGCTGAAAAACAAGAAAGGAGAAATTTTCTTTTTTGATTCAGTGCTTTCTGGACTTTCTGAGCAACTCATCCTTATTCTTGACTCTGTGGTCACCTCAAAGCTCACTGCTGGTGATCTTCACATACTGGTAAGTTTTAGAAAGGTATTTTAAAAACAAAATAAAAACTTTATATTTTATTTGCCATGCATAGGAATGTAGGAAGCATCCATGATTATGAAGTTTAAGCTCTGTCTTTATCATAAGACTTTAGTCTCAACTTTATAAATTGGCATATTGATGAAGTGGTGATAAAAAGAAAGATATTGTTCATTAGGTTGCAATGAAGATTTCAAAAGTGTGAAACTGGAATAGCTATAACTCTTTCTTCCTTCCCTTCCCTTCCTTCCCTTTCCCTTTTCCTTCCTTCCTTACCTTCTGATGCTGTAATTTGTCAGAGGAAAAAATTTTATTTAATTGTAATAATTTTATGAAATATGAAGGGCATTGAAATACTGAAAGTAATTGTAATGTGAAAGGTATTACAGCTATGAATTATCTTTGATCCTTTGAGATACTAAAACATGAAGCTATTCAGACTCTTTTCTGTTTTGAAAGCAGAGTTTGGCAATCCTAACCACATCACACTTACAACCATTGCACATTATACTTCTTTAGGGAGTATGAATTTACTATGGATGATCCTTAGCTGAAAGGAGTTTATAGTTAAAATGTAGAGAATTTCTACACAATGTTGAATATAGGGACCATGTCATGAACTAACTGCCTTACAGGTAAAATCAATTTTGGTTACTTTTTTAAATGTTAAAAACAAACACAAAATTATTTCTTGGCTCTCCCTGGCTCTGTCTTCACTCTGATGTCACCCTGCCCTCCCTATTGCTCACTTAGCTCCAACTTGCCTTCTGGTTTTTTTCTTGTACCATTCTTTCCTGTGCAAGCTCTTCCTTCTGTTTGAAATTCTTCCTTCCTGCCCCCACCCCCAGCCACCCTCCCAAATACATACAGACACATACCAGGCTAATTCCTCTCCACCTTTCAGATGTTAGCTTAAAGCATCCCTTCTTTTGGGACCTTTCCTTAATACTCCAAACCAAATGGAGACTCTTTGGAAAGATATTTCATGGCTCTTATCATTGTTTCTGGTTATACATTGTTAGTGTGTTTATTTGATTAATCCCTGTCTTTGAGATCAAGACTACTTTGTTGCTCATTGTATTCCAAAACCTTGCCCAGTTCTTGGCACATAGTAGTTGTTGGATCTCTGTTTATTGAATGAATAGATGGGTGAATGAGTGAATCTCTGTTCTTCACACTTTGCCAGAGTCCTCTTATTGTTAGAACAGTCAAGTTATGACACTTTTCTTCTCGTACCTTCTTATGGCTTCATATAGCTTATAGAATTTTTTTCACCATTCCCAGAACGCCAGGATCACGCCCTGTTGTAGCCCCACATCAGGCTCCTCCGCTATGAGCCTGCTTCTTCCTCTCCCACTCCCCCTGCTTGCAATTGTTGTAGCCTGCTGAGCAGGGAGCCCAATGTAGGGCTCGATCCCAGAACACTTAGATCGTGACCTGAGCTGAAGGCAGATGCATAACGACTGAGCCACCCAGGCGCCCCCTCGATTTCCCCTTTTAATTTCCCACTAGAAGTTATTGCTGGTCTTACTGTGGTCCTACAACAATTGCTTGCTCCTTTCCTTAGGATTTATTATATCCTAACTTGTAATTAGTTTATTGTATGTCAAAGCCATGTGCTGTTCTAGTGGTGAAAAGGTTTTCTTATCTGTACACTACCCAGTGACTACCCTGCTGTTTGGGATATGATTTGCTGAAAGAGTTAATGAGTAGTGTAGTGTTGCCTTCTTTATGTTATATGCACGGAGTGTTAAAATAGATGAGTCCCGTTGAACTGATAAAGTTGAAAAAATTAAAAGAACTTGACAAAAAATTGTTAAATATGTTTAAAAATAGCATAGTAAAAACTCAGTATTCAACATTTCATATAAGGTAAATTTGTGAAAAAATGAATCTTTACTGGCTAATGGGAGTTTGAAATGATATGACTATACCATTCATAGGTTAATACTGGGACTTGAAAATTTTCTTCTCATCAAATTTTGCTTAGATAAGGTTTCCCTTTTTCTAAAAATCTAGGATCTAATGCTTTCTCTTAAATTACCAATTGTTCTAAGTTACCAATAAAAGTGCATGCGTGTATAGGGAGTGGGTGGTTGGATGTGTGTGTAGAGGGAAAGATGGAATCCTCCACAAGGATTCTCAATACTTAATAATAGAACAGTAGAAGAAAACAGAGAGGTAAACAAAGAAAATTGTTACTCTCTATGCCAGGTATTATGCTATGTGCTTTCTTTCTTTTTTTTTTTTTTAAAGATTTTATTTATTTATTTGACAGAGATAGAGACAGCCAGCGAGAGAGGGAACACAAGAAGGGAGTGCAAGAGGAAGAAGCAGGCTCATAGCGGAGGAGCCTGATGTGGGGCTCGATCCCATAACGCCGGGATCACGCCCTGAGCCGAAGGCAGACGCTTAACTACTGTGCCACCCAGGCGCCCCCATGCTATGTGCTTTCTATTCATATTATGTTTCATCTTCATATCAACCCCAGAAAACCCACGCTTGAATTGATTGAGATACTAGGTAGGTCTCTAAGTTTATTTACAGTTGTTATATGTGAAGCAGGGATTCAAGCTGAGGTCTGTGTGATACAGAATTCGAAAAGACTTCTACTTTAGTTTCAACTGGATGGATACTGCTTTGCAAAATTAAATATCCAGTTCCTGCCATTACTTGATCCAAACACAGAGGGGAGATTCACTCCCAAAACCTTGGTGCCAGAGCAGAGGTAAAGAGATAGACACAAAAGTCTAAGGAAGTGGCCCTGAGGAGAGCTCTGGAGGCGACAGTGGGAGAGAATCAGGGGTCTACTTAATAAGAGATCTCTTAGTCTAAGATAGGTGACACTAATGTAACTGGAATACTCAAAAATCTGGTTAAGTGTTTAGTTAAACTTAAATTCTTCTAGAGTGAAAATTAGTCCCACAACCTTAAAAAGCTTCTTGTAGAGAAATGCCTCTTATCTGTACCCAAAATGAATGCAGACAGTTTTATTGCCCTCCCTTTCCAAACCATTTGCCAAAGAGGGAGCCCTCCCTTGCATACATTGAAATTACTCCAAACCACAAGAACCACCACCATGATAGCATCTGGGATTCATGTGATAGATGCTGCCAAGTCTTTCTCCTCACAGTTCTGACACCATCTCAGCCAGAACTGTAGGTCTAAGTCAAAAACACCTCCTGGAGCCAATAATTTCATTTCAATTTTAAGTCTATAACAGTAATTATGCATGATTAAACAATACCTAATAGCATGTCACCAAACCCCCACCCATCCCCACCCACACCCCTACACACCCCCACACAGGGCTGTCTTTTCCCTGAAGCCATATCCATAGCCCTGTCTGCATCCTTGCAGATCTGCAGTGTTCTGCTCGAGGAGCCATAGTTCCTACATTTTCACCACCCATTTTAGAAGTGAACCTCTCTTATGCACATATGTAAACTTCATCTTTCTGACTTAGAGACTGAGTCATAGCACATGTGACACCTAATAGTGGCGCTGTGCAATGCATTCCATAAATATGACAGATTCCATAATAATAGAACAGCAAATTCCAGTGTGTTGGTTACCAAATAAATGTAAATAAAGTCCAAAAAATATGACAGGGCTTCTCAGAATTACTTGTAAAATACTCCAATCTACACTGTTTATGACTCCTGTCTTACTTCAGCTAATTACAGCGGCATGTGTGGCTAATACAAATGTTCATTGAGAGGCCACATGCATCAACAAGATGAATTTTATTAGAAAAACTTTTCTATGGCTTAATATTAGACCCATATAAATTCTCTATACGTGCAGCATAATAAATGCCCTATCTCTCACAGGGCCATTCTTCTCATTGTGAACCAGTTATAGCTAAACTCAGACTCTGATTTATTTTTATTGATTTCAAATAAACTAAAGCTTACACTTCAACCCAATTGAAAATCCTAGAAAATAGCAGATGATCGGTAACAATATATAAAATTTAGGGGTTGTTGGTTAGGGAATTTTTACCAAAAGATTTGTTATAAACCACTATAGACCTTGCTGCTGACAAACCTTTACAATTAAATTTTCAGGGAGTTTTCCAATCTGTGCAGTTTTTCAACAACCAGCATTCCCTCTGCTCTTTATCCACAGAATGTCATTGCTTGAGCCTTTTTGCCAATGAATCTCATATATTTTGGTATCTCTTCCAAACTGGCATCATTTGCTTTTCTCTGGTAGTCTGTTTCCCACACTATTATTTTTCAGTTGTTTTATGGGCATATGGATGAGTAAATGGTGAGGTGACTTTGGGTTCTTACTCTAAAAAGAATTATGGTAAACTTGAAAGTATAACCTTTCAGAATCAGCAGAGATATAGGAAATGAGTCCTGCTTATATGAGCCCAACAAAGTGAGCATGAAAGCTATTTTTTTCTCCATTGATCTAAGGCAAGACTTTCAGACCACAATAAAACATGTATCCATCTGTCCTCCATCCACTTATTCATTCACTTATTCATTCATCAAATACTTACAGAGCACTAGAAATCAATGTTCAAGTCACGTATAATACATCATATATTTATTTTTAATATTTAGGAGTGTGTCTATTATTTGTCAATGTATATGCCTAAATTTTGCAGTTCAGAGGTTACAAACAATTTTACAGTCTTCAATCTTTAAATTTTAATGAAGTCCTCCACATGCTCTGAACAGGTTGTGACCTCACAGTTCCAGGTTTAGGGATCAAGTTTTTTTGTTTTTTTTTTTTAAGATTTTATTTATTTATTCGACAGAGAGAGAGAGAGCCAGCGAGAGAGGGAACACAAGCAGGGGGAGTGGGAGAGGAAGAAGCAGGCTCATAGCAGAGGAGCCTGATGTAGGGCTCGATCCCATAACGCCGGGATCCACTCCCTGAGCCAAAAGTAGACGCTTAACTGCTGTGCCACCCAGGGATCAAGTTTTAAGTCATTTTTCATTTGAAAACATTCAAGACTGCATAAAAGTAAAAGAATGGAAGTTCTGTGTACATATGTTCTGCTCTGCCCTTTTGTATGGCTCTGTGGTAACTAGTGCATGGGTAGAATAGATCTTATGGTAAGGGCCCTCTGAACATGACTTTAGAGAAATTAAATAAAGTGATGTTTTTTGTTTGTTTGTTTTTCATTATCCCATGGAATTTGAAGAGAAATGTGTGTCTTCATGCCTTAAAAATAAGGTATTTTAAAAATATTTAAAAGTCATGTAGAGATTAATGTGACTTCTTAAAATGGCAGGAATACTTTCCATTAATATCTGAAAACATTTTTGATATTTGAGCAATTTTCAGAAGAAGACATTTGGAAGAAAAAAGAGATTGAAAAATCAGATTAGAAGCATCTGTTCTAAGGGAACTTAAAAATACCCAACTAAATCCCCTTAATTTTAAAGTAAGAAAACTGAGAGAAGTAAAAAGACATGGCACAAAACATTTAACTTCATTATGATTAAATATATTTCAAAAAATCGAATCACAAAAGTTCTTGACTAAATGTAATAGATAATAGTTCATAGCCAGTTCTGCTCCAGGATTATTGGGGAAGTTAAGTATTTTTTGTTTGTTTTTGAACATACACCAGAGTGTTGCTCAGTGTTTAACATTTCTTATTCCTAATAATAAAGGGCTATAGATTTTTCCTTAGTTATTCCTCTCAATACTTTATGACAAGTACATTTTTAAAAGACCTGAACTGTACCTTATCACAGAATATGGAGAGATACATTGGCATGTGCACCTCTTAGGAAAAACACTGAACATACAGAAATAATGTCAGAAAAATGTTTATGGGATAAAAATAATAAATATGCTTAAAACAGGCCCAGACATGTATGGGGTTGGGGGAGAAAGTTGTATCTGCTTAACTTATTTTGAGATAGAAGAGAATCTACCAGTCATTTTCTGAAAGATACTGACTCAAAGTAGTTCTAAAAATCTTCTGGGCCTCAACAGGAAGGGTTCTTAGGGAAACAGGTATCCTGAGTTCTAAAATCACAGTATATTTATACCTAGACATTTATGAGGTATTGCAGTTGGCAGACCTCAAGAAGGAAATCCAGTAAAACATTTTTTAGAATGAAGAGCTTCTAAGGAAAAATAGCTAAAGTTATTAAGATGCTAGAGAGACTTTTATAAAGGAGATTGAGCCAAGGATATATTAACATAGCCCATCATAATAAGCCATATGAATTTGTTGATTGGGGATTTCACCAAATTCCACAATATCTCAACCTTTTTTGGGCCTCCTGGGTCTCTTTTAGGGCCAAATAAATAAAAAGTGTTTATTATTTTTAAAAAGTAATACAATTATAAAACTTATTCAGGAATATGGCCCAATTTAAGAACAGGTTCAAAAGGAATTTAAATAAGTGTATGAATGAGGGATAAAAAAATGATAATTATGGTCACATAGAAAAGTTGACATTATTAAGAATCAAAAGACTGAATCTGGCCTGTCTTTCTTTCTTATGATTGTCCTGAGGAAGATGAGACTGAACTCAGGTCATTGATAGATCAGTAGTTCAAACTGCATTTGAGGTTTTAAGTTGGCATGACTCTGAACCTTGTGCTCTGTCTTCTTAGTACTTTCTATAGAGTTACTCCTTGCATTCAGACCTGACACAGTAAAGTTCTGCTAGGTTTGGCCAAAAGGAGTAAAATGTGAATAGCAGTGATAACTCTGGATCCAAATTTGATAGCTCAATAAAAAGGCAAATAGACCTTTATAGTCTGTCTTCCTGTCTTCTCTTTTCTTTGCTAATGAACCCACACATCACTACTTTCAGTGTGATAAGTTGGTGACTTGGCTATATTTCCCCCTTCCTCCATTTACACAGTTAAGCTGTATTTTATAAAACATTGGGATTCCATATCACATTATATAAAAATAGAAGATTAACATATCTATATCCTCAAGTAAAAATTTAGAAATTGTCTTTTAGGGGAACAAACCAAGTCCCTAAAATAATGTTTAACCATGTTCTGCTGTTCTGTATGCTATGGTAACTAGTTTAAAAATGTATCATAAAAATGTATCATAAACAATAAGGCTTCTCTTTTTGTCTAAGTAAAACAAAACAGAAAAGTAGACAATTAAACATTTTTCTTTTGTAAGCATGGACTTATTCCTTTCCTAATCAACTTTCCAGTATTGTTACCCCACCTGCCAATGGTAGGTTTTTATCTCTTTGAAAATACAATTGGATTTTATAAAAGTAGGCTATTTGTAAAGATCTATGAGTCCTGGGCATCATTGCAAACAGCACTTAAGAAGGAACCTTGGGGTCTGAAATCAACAGTGTATACCAATATATTTGCTCAGAAAAATCTCACAGAAAACATGATAAGGTTTTAACAGTGAAAATTATGCTTTTTCCCCCCCAACAGAGGAGTCCTAGCTAGTAGGAATTCCTGTACCTGGAAGCAGTTTTGGAAATATCGGTTTATGGGTAGAGAAATTTTTTTAAAAATGAAATTCTGTTTTCTACACACTGAGATGATGAACATTACAAATGATGATAATTACAAAATTTTAGATGGAAGACCATATAAGTCAGATTTTTTGAAGTTGCCTTATGATTTAGTCGGAAACAAATCGACAGAAATAAATTTTTCTTGGAAGAACAGAAATAAAAATGTTACCACAATTGTCCTACTATGGGTTCCCTCAGTAATTCACTAATTGTTAACTCATGAGTTGCCTAATAGCCTGTCCCTTGTTCATATTGGACCGTCTGTCTGCCTAATGGGATTGTGCTTATTTTACAACCACGATAGTTTGATCGTTCTGAGTATTACTTAATTCTCTCATTTACCCTCAGTTATTTCATATTCAAATTAGAACCAAATCTGCTTTTTTCTCTAGTATTTGTCATAGGAATAATTTCCTCTTCTTAAATTTTGGACTTTAATGGGCAGTAAATAAAAAAGACACATTTGAGAGAATCTTGGTCGCTTTAACACCAAGTTGCATGTCTTCCTTAAACTTGAATTCAAGAGAGTTGGAAAAGGTTGACAGCCAAAAACAAAAATTTTAAAGGTTTGTTTTTATATTTTTTGTCATTGCCTGCCTCAGAGTAATGAACTCCCATTTGAACTCTTGCTAACTTGACCATTGTTCCCCTCCTACTCTTCTACATCATTCTCATCATCCTCTGACAACATTTATTGACTTTTTACTTCATTCCAGCACATGTTTTAAGTAGTTTTCATGTATTATTTCATTTAATGCTCACAATAACCTTGAGGGTAAGTGTGGATATATTCCCAAATTTGTAGATGAGAAAATTGGCACAGTTGAGTGATTAGTTAATCTTCCTAAGGGATAGGAAGATACCACATTCTAAGCGGTAAAGCAAAGATTCAAATCCAAGCATTTTGACCTCAAAACCTACAATATTATTTACTATTTCATTTGTCTCCCATATATTTGCTACATATCTCCTTATATACTTATATTTATTTTCTAAGGTGGTTTTTAAGTCAAAATGTTTGTAGTATATATGATATATACTATGCATATATGTATATAAGAAACATACATATATATGTAGATTTAAACACTTTTTGGCAGTACTTGGAAACATGCTGACTGTGATGATCTTTTTGATACCCAGAGCCATAGGCCCACCTATGAGAAATTGCCCACCAGAGAGTTGACAGTGATCATTGGAAAATCATTGTACACATTTGTCAGTCTCCAAGTAAATATGAGGATGTGGATAAAACTCTTAACTCCCAGTATTTTCTAGCTCTGGATAATGATTTTGGTTGCAAATTAATTTAACCTGATCTAATAATGAAAACTCAAACTTAACACAAAAGCATTTCATGTCTTGTGGATGAATCTGTAAGTGTTGTCGGTAACAACCTTTTATTCATAATCTGATTTTCTTTCCAACTCTGAGGAGGTTGATATAGATTATTTTAATTTAATAACAAGTTTGAAATAGGACACTAACCTTAGTTATTGCACGTATATAAAATTACAACCCCACCTTTTTCGTGGATTTTTATAGATAAGCTTTCCACCACCTTCCCTTCCCATTGTATGCATAGTTTAAATGATTCATACCCCCCACTTTAAAGTTATTTTAGAAACAACTGCAAAGAAATCATTTAGCTGTATTTTATGCAATTTTTCAAAAGCTCAGAGACCTTTAAATCTCTGTTTATAACCTAACTACACCTGAGAAATATTGATGGTATCTAATCCTCTATAGCCAGGCTAACTATAATAAATATTGGGTCACAGTAAACAATCAGAGTCTAGGAGATGTATGCATCAATGCAGAATTGCAAAAATAAGCTAAGAAATGTGCTCCAAAGATGATAGATTGAAATAGCCTTAGCTAGAGGAGGGGGACAAATAAAGATTCTCCACTAGGAAGAGCAATGAGTATCTTCCTAAAGAAGCAGAAGTGAGAAAAGATGTGACATTAATGTGTACTTCAGTATTCTCTCCTGCCTCTCTGCAGTTAGAGTCCAGCTTCTCTGCCCATATTAAAGCAAAGTTCAAGCCCTCTCCAGGAAATCTCCCAGAATACCTGCTTGCCTAGTTCAGGTTAACTCATACTGGAAAATTCTTTGCAATTCGTCTCAGATAAAAATTGTGTGTGTCAAAACAATATGTTTAGAAGTTATAACCCCCTAGGTGGTAAGGCTTGGGCTGTATCCCTGTTTACCCCCCTTATCTGAGAAGTTTTCTGCCTTTAGTAATATTTAATCTTGAAAATGTTCCAGACCTGTTCCAAAAGAGGAGTCACACTGGCTTAGGTTCTGATTTTAACTTACTCACCATTGATTGCTCTCCTCTCTGTGTCACATATTTAACTCGTAGTTGGCAGAGTCCCAGAACTGCATGCAGTACTCTAGAAATTAAATCCCATTAGTACTCAATATAACAGGAGGATCAAGAGGGAGGGATTGTCTTGAATTTCCTACTTGTTGTGCTACTATTTATGCATTGCGATATCATGCATGCTTGAACTAGTGATTGAAGGGAAAATCATTCTAATAGGCATTGGCAGTTAGCCCAGAAGTCCTACTCCATTCTTTGAGCAATATTAACATGTGAATCCTCTCCATGTTATGGAGGCTAGTAAAAATTGTCATTAAAATTTATTTTTCAAAATTATAATGCTGTATTCTTTGTGTACTTTTTAAAACGTAAAAGTGGCAGTTTGCTTAGTTAGGCCAGATTTTGGTTTTCTACTGAAGGGAATTTGAGGTTCTAGGACATGTATAGAGCATTGATTACTCTTTCCACAAAAATTTTTCTTATCAATCTAATCTCTCCTGGCTCAGAATTAGAGCTGCCTGTTCTATATATTTTGGGAAATATAAACATAAAAGTGAGAAAAAGACATGTTTTGGTTGTGATGAAATAGAAAAATATACAACGTCCTCAGAGGTTTGTTTCATTCTCATTTTAATCTTTTGGAAAATTATGTTGCTTTTTTGTTCTCCATATCACCTACTCTTATCTTACTGTATAGAAAAAGCATATATAAATATAAATATTTTATTCTTTGTTTACAGTGCACTAGCACACATGACCAATTTGGCACATAAAGTTAAAGCATCAATTTATGAAAAAAAGTTAAAAAAAGAACAGTTAACTTGACTATTGGTTAATCAATAAGCAATAATAGTCAAATCAATGTAGACATAGCTTTAATGTTGCCTCTCAGAGATAATATTTGTAAAATTTATGATAGAAGAGAATTTTACCATTTCTAGACTGAAATTTCTTGCCAAGAGTTTTCCCTTCAACTTTTTCCCCTCCCCATGATTTTGTAAAATTTGCTCCGTTGTACAAGTTGCTGGTGATAGACTCCTGAGATCACAGAAATCTTTAGAAATTGCATTCAGTGGGCTAAATGGAAACTTTGTAGATATGACATCATCTTCTCCCCCAGATTAGTTTCTATTTTTCCTTACCTGTCTCATATGAATTTTCCACTCAATCAGCCTGGCATGAAATCATCCTATATTTCTTTCACACTTACCCCACCCCCTTAAAGAAACATCACCAGGCTAAATTTTCTATCAGAATATCAATACTTCCACCCTTTCTTTTCTGTTTCCACTACCACGCACTTCATTCCCTCAGATCTGGGTTATTGTACAGCTTATCTCCATGCTTCTGATTTTTGCTTTGGTTGGGTTCCTACTCTCCAATCTTGCATATCTCCTGTGTCGTCTTAAACTGTTACTTTCATGATATTAAACTTCATTAAAAAATCTGAAAACCGGGGTGCCTGGGTAGCTCATTTGGCTAAGCGTCTCACTCTTGATTTCAGCTCAGGTCGTGATCTCAGGGTTGTAAGATTGAGCCCCTCCTTGGGCTCTGTGCTCAGTGGGGAGTCTGCTTGAGATTCTCTATCCCTTTCTCTCTGCACCAACCCCCTCTAAAATAAATAAATAAATCTTTTTTAAAAATCTGAAAACCTCCAACGTATTTATAGATTAATTTCAAACTTTTGAATAATGTGTTCAGTTCTACTGAAATAAAACTTGCTTCAGGAAGTTTGAACATGCTAGTCCCCAACATGGAATTTTTTTTTGTTTTCATCCCCATCCACATATCCCAGCTTGAGACTCATAATTTTTATGAATCCTGACCATTTCATCTGAATGATATCCTCCCCTTATCAAGTGACCTCTGTATTGGTTGTTGCTCTCATTCATTTGACACTCAATACTGCCCTTTATAAAACCATCCATATCTATATATCTTGTCTCCTTAACAAAATACATAAAATCTTTGACAACAAAGGCCATGTCTGAAGAGTGCTTAACATGTGCTGGACACATAGTAGTTGTTCAATAAATATTTTCTAAATGAATGAACAAATGTATAATTAGGATTATAATAAATGGGACATTTTAATGTAATTAAGTTAGATGTGCTTTTTAAAAAACAATAAAGCAGTCCTGGAACACCCTCTCCTTATTATAATTAAAGTTGAATTTACTGGTCTACTTCTTCTAGTATTATATCTAAGACATGAGAGCCTGTTAAATTCCTACTTAATTAAGCTTTAAGTGTACTTTAAAAGTTAAGGATAAAATTATATTGGGATAAAATAACTTTCTTAATATTATATGAAGTCCACGTTACAATGTTTGAAAGCTCTTGGGTGACAGTTTTTTCTTGCAGGAGGATATGCCCCCATTTTCAAAACTACCTTTTAAAGTAATTTTGATAAAACCTTATAAGGTGCTGATTTGGACCTTTTTAATTGCAGTGATATCTTTTTTTTTTTGTATGCGAGAATCTTTATTTTGACAAATAAGTACAGTAAGAGTGACATCTTATAAGAGTAGATTACAGTGCTCTGCAAATCTCACCATGCTCTACTGATACATCAAAACTCAAGAGAAGTTGTGTGTTTTGTGTTTGACTTTTTGAAATCTGGTTGTATTTTCAAAACAGTTTCCACTATAAAACAGAAAGTTAAAGCACACTTTTTTAAATGTTCTAATTCATAATTAATAATGCTATTATTAATTTTAGGCTATAATCCAGTGGTCAAATAACCAGTACTTCCTGTATGCAAAGGCACATTAACAGAATTTGCCAAGAATAAATCAAAGTCTTTCTGATATCAGTAAACTCTGAAGTATTAGCAACTGTATGAAGAGAAAGTGACTGTTAAAACATTTCTTTCAAAATAATAATAATGATATTTATTATTGACATTTTTGGAAATAAAATGTAGAGTGAATATAAAACTGATATAGAATGGTTTTATTTTTTATATTAATTTTTGCTTAAGAAATCATACCCCGGGGGGAGGTTAAGATGGCGGAGGAGTAGGGGACCCCTTTTTCAGCCGGTCCCCTGAGTTGAGCTGGATAGGTACGACCAGCAGGAATATCCACGGAATCAGCCTGAGACGCAGGAAGATACATCTGGATCTCTACAAATGAACATCTCCAGCGCTGAGTATCGAGGTACGAAGCGGGGAGCC
>NC_048218.1:177935283-178065283 GCF_002007445.2 Ailuropoda melanoleuca
AAAAAAAAAAAAGAAAAAAGAAATCATACCCCAAATTGCATCTGATAAACTCTTAGTATTGTCATTATTAACCAATAACCATTCATAGTTGATAAAATTTTGTGCCTTTAGAAAGTATCTTTTAGATAACATAAGTTGCATTAATAGGGAAATATTAGTCAGAATCATTATTCGTTCTGCCTCAGAAGGAAGTTTACTATAGAGAATGAATTTTGGGTTATTGGTTAATTGTATAGAATTTTCCATTTGCTTAATAATGGGTATTGGTTAAAACATTACCAAGGGTATACTGTGGTCTCTGGATTTAAATATGTATCTAGTTTTTATGAAGAGAATGGTTAATTTTTATTTAGAACAAGACTCATTAAAATATATGAATTTATGCACAATTGAGAATCATGTAATATTATTAATGTAATTAGTATAAATGTCAAAACATTATAAAATATATTTGTTCTTCCCCAAATTCCCAATTTAAAATCTTTCAAATGAAGACACCACTTTCACTGAACAGACTTTACAATTTAATGTCAGTTGATCTCTTTAAAAGATCAACATCATTTTTTTCTAAAATATGTTTTAAATTTGTGCCATATATATATATCTCTATAGATAGATAGATATCTATCAAGAGTTTCCCAGACAAACAAAAACTGAAGGAGTTCATCTATAGAGATATATAGATAGATATCTAGATAGATAGATAGACAGACAGATAGATGGATAGATGGATAGATATATCTGAATTCTTACATATGATTTGAAATAACCGATATCAATCTAACTTTCAACTTGGATACAACAACAAAGATATTCCCTGAAGCACCAGGCCCTGGCCACTAAATGTCCTCCTCTTCATAAGGCCATTACATTCAGGAACAGGAGACATAACTGGCTTTTCTAACACAGAGAAGAAAACAGAGACCTAGACAAAATGTCAAGACTGAGGAGTTTATCCCAAATGACAGAATAAGATAAGGCCACAGCAAGAGATCTAAGTGAAACAGGTATAAGAAACATGCCTGATGGAGAATTTAAAGCAATAATCATAAAGATACTCACTGGACTTGAGAAAAGAATAGAATACATTAGGGAGACCCTTACTACAGAGATAAAAGTGTTAAAAAAAAAAGAATCAGGGACGAAAAATGCAGTAAATGAGATTGGAAATAGGCTTGATGCAATGAACAGCAGGCTTTAAGAAGCAGAGGAATGAATTAGTGATATAGAAGGCAAAATAATGGAAAATAATGAAGCTGAACCCAAGAGAGAAAGAGTTGTGGAACATGAGAGTAGACTTAGGGAATTCAGTGACTCCATCAAACATAATAACGTTTGTATTATTGGATTCCTGAAGAAGACAAAAGGAGGAGAAAATTTATTTCAAGAAATAATAGCAGAAAAGTTCCCTAATCTGGAGGAGGAAACAGACATCCAGATTCAGGAGGAACAGAAAACTCCCATCAAAATCACCAAAAACAGGCCAACACTAAGACATACTGTAATTAAATTAAGGAAAAAATCTTAGAAGCAGCAAGACAGAAGAAGTCCTTAACTTACAGAGGTAACCCCATAAGGCTAGTTGGAGATTTCTCAACAGAAACTTGCAATGCCAGAAGGGAGTGACAAGGTATATTCAAAGTGCTGAATGGGAAAAATCTGCAGCCAAGAATACTCTGTCCAGCAAGGCTATCATTCAGAACAGGAGAGATCAAGAGTTTCCCAGACAAACAAAAACTAAAGGAGTTCATGACCACGAAATCAGCCCTGAAAGAAATATTAAAGGGGACTCTTTAAGTGCAAAGGAGAGACCAAAAGTGACAAAGACAAGAAACGATCAGAGAAAATCTCCAGAAACAATGACAAAACAAGTAATAAAATGGCAATAAATACATATGTATCAATAATTACTTTGAATGTAAATGGACTGAATACGCCAATCAAAAGACATCGATGTCAGATGGAGAAAAAACAAGACCCATCTATATGCTACCTGCAAGAGAGTCATTTTTAGACCTAAAGTCACCTGCAAATTGAAATTGAGGGGGTGGAGAAACATTTACATGCAAATGGCCGTCAAAAGAAAGCTGGAATAGCAATACTTATATCAGACAAATTAAACTTTAAAACAAAGACTGTAGAAAGGTACAACAAAGGGTATTATATAATCATAACGGGGACAACCCCACAAGATGATAATAACAATTGTAAATATTTATGCACCCAACAGGGGAGCACCGAAATACATATGACAATAACAAACAAAAAGAAACTAATTGATAATAACACAATAATAGAAGGGGATTTTAACTCCCCACTTATATCAATGGACAGATCATCTAAACAGAAAATCAACAAGGAAACAATGGCTCTGAATAACACACTGGATCAAATGGGCTTGACAGATATATTCAGATCATTCCATCCTAAAACAGTAGAATACACATTCTATTCAAGTGCACATGGAACATGCTCCAGAACAGAAGACATATTAGGTCACAAAACTGGCCTCCAGAAATATGAAAAGATTGAAATCATAACATACACCTTTTCTGACCACAATGCTATGAAACTAGAAGTCAACCACAAAAAAAAACTTGGAAAGACCACAAATACATGGAAGTTATACAACATGCTACTAAACAATGAAAGGGTCAACCAGGAAATCAAAGAAGAAATTTAAAAAATACATGGAAAGAAATGAAAAGGAAAACATGACAGTCCAAAACCTTAGGATGTGGCAAAAGCGGTCCTAAGAAGAAAGTAGCAATCCAGGCCTACCTCAAGAAGCAAAGAAAACCTCAAATATACAACCTAACTTTATACCTGAAGGAGCTAGAAAAAGAACAACAAAGGAAGCCTTAAGCCAGCAAAAGGAAGGAAATAATAAAGATTAGAGGAGAAATAAATAATATAGAAACTAAAACAAAACACAAAACAATAGTAATAGATCAGTGAAACCAGGAGCTGGTTCTTTGAAAAAACTAACACAATTGATAAAACCTCTACCCAGACTTAACAAAAAGAAAAGAGAAGGGACCCAAATAAAGAAAACCACAAACGAGAGAGGAGAAATAACAACCAATACCACAGAAATACAAACAATTAGAATATTACAAAAAACTATATGCCAACAAATTAGACAAGCTAGAAGAAATGGATAAATTCCTACAAATATATGAACTACCAAAACTGAAATAGGAAGAAATAGAAGACTTGAACAGATTGGTAACCAGCAAAGAAATTTAATCAGTCATCAAAAAAAAAAACTCCCAAAAAAACAAAAGTCCAGGGGTGACTGGGTGGCACAGTCGTTAAGCATCTGCCTTTGGCTCAGGGTGTGATCCCGGTGTTCTGGGATCGAGCCCCACATCAGGCTCCTCTGCTAGGAGCCTGCTTCTTCCTCTCCCACTCCCCCTGCTTGTGTTCCTCTCTCGCTGGCTTTCTCTCTCTGTCAAATAAATAAATAAAATCCTAAAAAAAAAAAAAAAAAAGTAAGTCCAGGGCAAGATGGCTTCACAGGAGAATTCTACCAAATATTTCAAAAAGAATTAATACCTATTCTTCTCAAACTAACCCCCCCAAAATAGAAAAGGAAGGAAGGAAAACTTCCAAATTCATTCTGTGAAGCCAGCATTACCCTGATACCAAAATCAGATAAAGACTCCACTAAAAAAGAGAACTACAGACCAATATCCTGATGAACATGGATGCAAAAATTCTCTATAAAATACTAGCAAACTGAATTCAACAATACATTAAAAAAAAATCATTCACCACAATCAAGTGGGATTTATTCCTGGGCTACCAGGTTGGTTCAACATTCTCAAATCAATGTGATGCATCACATTAATAAAAGAAGGATAAGAACCATTTGATAATTTCAATAGATGCAGAAAAAGCATTTGACAAAGTACAACATCCATGCATGATAAAAACCCTCAGCAAGGTAGGTTTAGAGGGAACATATCTCAACCTAATAAAGGCTATCTGTGAAAAACCCACAAGTATTATCATCCTCAATGGGGAAAAACTGAGAGCTTTTCCTCTATGGTCAGGAACAAGACAAGGATGTCCACTCTCACCACTGCTATTTAATATAGTACTGGAAGTCCTAGCCACAGCAGTCAGACAACAAAAAAGAAATAAAAGGCATCCAAATAGTCAAGGAAGAAGTAAAACTTTCACTATTTGCAGATGACATGATGTTCTATATAGAAAACCCAAAAGACTCCACCAAAAAACTTCTAGCACTGATAAATGAATTTAGTAAAGTTGTAGGATACAAACTTAACATACAGAAATCTGTTACATTTCTATACACCAATAATAAACCAGCAGAAAGATAAATTAAGGAATCAATCCCTTTTACAGTTACACCAAAACCAGTAAGATACCTAGGAATAATCCTAATCAAAGAGGTGAAAGATGTATACTTTGAAAACTGTAAAACACTGATGAAAGAAATTGAAGGTAGCACAAAGAAATGGAAGAACATTCCATGCTCCTGGGTTGGAAAACAAATATTGTTAAAATGTGTATACTACTTAATGCAATTCATGTATTTAATGCAATCCCTGTGAAAAAACCAATAGCATTTTTCACAGAGCTAGAACAAACAATCCTAAAATTTGTATGGAACCAAAAAAGACCCCAAATAGCCAAAGCAGTCTTGAAAAAGAAAAGCAAAGCTGGAGACATCACAATTCTGAACTTCAAGTTATATTATAAAGCTGTAGTAATCAAGACGGTATGGTACTGGCATAAAAATAGACACATAGATCAATAGAACAGAATAGAAAACACAGAATGAACCCACAACGATACAGTTGACAGTCTTCAACAAAGCAGGAAAGGATATTCAATGGGAAAAAGTCTCTTCAGCAAATGGTCTTGGGAAAACTGGACAGCAATATGCAAAAGAATGACACCGTACCACTATCTTACACCATACAAAAATAAATTCAAAATGGATTAAGGACCTAAATGTGACACTTGAAACCGTAAAAATACTAGAGGAGAACATGGGCAGTAACCTCTTTGACATCAGCTGTAGCAACTTCTTTCTAGAAGGGAAACAAAGGCAAAAATAAACTATTGGGACTTCATCAAAATAAAAAGCTGCACAATGAAGAAAACAACCAACAAAATGAAAAGGCAAGCTATGGAATGGGAGGAGATATTTGCAAATGACATATCTGATAAGGGTTTGGATCCAAAATCTATGAAGAATTTATAAAACTCAGTACCCTAAAAACAAATAATCCAATTAAAAAATAGGCAGAAGACATGAATGGACGTTTTTATAAAGACATACAGATGCCGACAGACATATGAAAAGATGCTCAACATCACTAATCATCAGGGAAATTCAACTCAAAACTACAATGAACTATCACCTCACACCAGTCAGAATGGCTAAAATCAACAGCAGGGGCGCCTGGGTGGCTCAGTCGTTAAGCGTCTGCCTTCGGCTCAGGGCGTGATCCTGGCGTTCTGGGATTGAGCCCCACATCGGGTTCCTCCACTGGGAGCCTGCTTCTTCCTCTCCTACTCCCCCTGCTTGTGTTCCCTCTCTCACTGGCTGTTTCTCTCTGTGTCAAATAAATAAATAAAAATCTTCTAAAAATAAATAATTAATTAATTAATTAAAAAAATCAACAACACAAACAACAGGTGCTGGCGAGGATGTGGACAAAGAGGAACCTTCTTGCACTGTTGGTGGGAATGCAGACTGGTGCAACCACTGTGGAAAACAGTAAGGAGGTTCCTCAGAAAATTAAAAGTAGAACTACCCTGTGACCCAGCAATTGCACTTGTAGGTGTTTACCCAAAGGATACAAAAATACTGATTCGAAGGGATACATGGACCCTGATCTTTATAGCAGTATTATCTACATTAGCCAAATTATGGAAAGAGCCCAAATGTTCATCAACTGATGAATGGATAAAGAAGAAATGGTGCATATATACAATGGAATGTTAGCCATAAAAAAACGAAATCTTGCTATTTGCAATGATGTGGATGCAGCTAAAGTCTAAGCAAAATAAGTCAGAGAAAAACAAATACCATATGATTTCACTCACATGTGGAATTTAAGAAACAAAACAAATGAGTAAAGGGGGAAAAAAAGAGAAGGGCAAATCAAGATACAGAGTCTTAACTATGAAGAACAAATTGATGGTTACCAGGGGGGAGGTGATTGGAGGGATGGGTAAAATAAGTGATGGGGATTAAGGAGGGCACTTGTGATGAGCACTGGCTACTGTATGGAAGTGTTGAATCACTATGTTGTACACCTTAAACTAATGTTATACTGTATGTTAACTAAATGGAATTTAAATAAAAACTTAAAAAATGCATGGTTTTATGCCCAATTGAGAATCATGTAAGATTATTAATGTAATTAGTACCAAATTTTAAAAACATTATCAAATATATTCATTCTGCCTCAAATTCTCAATTTAAAAACCTTGAAATGAAGACATTACTTTCACCAAATATATTTCACGATTCAAATTCAGTTGATCTCTTTAAAAGATCAACATTGGATTTTTCTAAAATATGTTTTAAATTTCTGTTATTCATATATTAAAAAAACCACAGCATTCTTACATATGGTTCGAAATAACCTGTATCAATCTAACTTTCAACTTGGATAATTACAAACACAAAACTTCATATTGTTATATTTTACAGAACTTTTGTGGTAGAATTTATTGAAATGCTAAGAACATTCAGTATGAATAGGGTCCTAGAAATATCATATTTTATAGAGTTTTATCAGTCTTAAATTTCTGTTAAAATAAAAGCACTCATCTTATTAAAACACTTGCAAAAATAGTTTTTTAAAGTTAAATGGTAGGAACATATAAATGTATTTATGAATATTTAAACAAACATGTAATCCAAATACTTTTGAAGCATTTCAGGGTAAATGTGCACTTTTGACACCGCTGAGAATTAAGTTTAAATTCTTCATTTATATAAATCTGTAATGATGTGTACAGACATAAATAAATTACCTAAGGCCACATAGCTAATAGGAAGTGGTGGGGTTATAATAGAAACACTGATGGTATAACTTCAGGGCCTATAATCTTACCCCTAACACTGAACTCCCCAAAACTCAGTTTCCTCATCTGCAAAATGGGCTCAATACTACTACAAACAGCAATTTCTGCTGCAGTTGCTACACTCAAGAGATTTCAATGCAGAGAATAATCAAAACATATTTGGAACCATGTAACGTAAAGTAATATTTGCTCAAAGTGTCAGTCGAGGGAGGTAAGGGATCTTGTCACTTGAGACAAGCTACTTTTCTGCTAGTCTACTCAACCAGTAAAAAATATTACATATAAAATAGAATGGCTCTCCATCTGTGCAAATTTACCTTTTTAAAACTCAGATTTTTAGAGATTGTACAGGATTGGGAGGATTGGGAGTAGGTATACACCTCATACAGATTTTACCTTTAACTTGACTCAAAGCATTAATCTTCAGGCTGTTTTGCTCTCTTGATAAGCCACATTTGTCAGCGAGAGATGGTCATGGCTATGTTAAAAGTTAAAACAACAACAACAGCAACAAGTGATCAAACAAAACCCTTTGCCCAACTTACTAATTAAATTGTAAATTTGGGAGCTAAGGTTTAAGCTCTTTCTGTGGTCTTTCAGTGACATTAAAAGGATGCATTTCAAAAACCAAGGATTCCTTAAATTACCTAGCATTTAAATTCTGTGTTCATTGAGCCTCTTTGACAACCACTTTATAACTTCTGAAATTATATTACTGAATAGCTTCTAGAATGCCCAGTATAGTTCCTGTCAATGATCTCACAAACCTGGAGGCTTAAGAAAACAATACTATGAAATATGAACACTTTTGAAGGATTGATAGAAAAAAATAAAGAATGAAAGCCACTGTGTGCTAAGATTTTATTAGGTTACTCCACCTGCAAAAACAGATGCTATATCTGTTTCAAATCATTTTGTCAGTGATATTTTAGGCACTTTCTAAATGATAATCAATCTTGATTTTAGACGTTGAAAACTTTTAAAGGTATCTCTGCCAGACATAGCTATTGTAGCACCACATTTTTAAAGAGTATCTTCTTTCAATTAAGATTAAATTTCCGGTGGTAAAAGGAATTACTTCCCATCTTATTTTTTTTTCCAAAATAATGGACGGATGATTATATGCACACCCACACCCGTTTATAGAAGTTGTTTTTCAGAAAACAGACTATAATCTCTGCTATTTCCTTAAAATCAATTGAAAATAAAATAATAAGTATTTGATTACAGCTTAAAAATCGTGTGTTCACATCTAACTACCTAAGCATATGAATCAGCTGGGGATATTGTGAAATTTCTTTTATTTATTTATTTGACTCTTTAACTCCATGGTTTCCATAGTCCCCTTACCCGGTCTTTCCCACTGTTCTACTGTGTGGCTTCTTACTCTTCCTCCCTGGTAGAGTCAGGGTAGGGAGTTAAAGAAGAAAAATGGACTTACCACAGGAAACAGAGACGTTGTATGCGAGCAGAATGTGACCCTTAAAAATAGATTTGTGCCTGTCCACTTTTTGTTTTCTGTGGAGAGACTGTAGGGTGGTTTGGCATTTTTTATCTTTCTTTCTGTCAGGTGATGGAGGTTGTAAAAGTTGACTTTGTTGACGGGATGGTACCATGAGAAGAAATTATTCAGTAGAATCAGAGATTATTTGTCTTTGACTCACAGAGACTTGTTCTATAATTCTACTGATGTTACTAGTTCGTTCTGTGGTGGCAGGGCTGGGATTTTTGGATTAACATAATTCTAAAATACCAGAGGATTATTTTTAGAGAATTGGAGGCAAATTTTTATTATTAATTTTTTAATGTCAATATATACACATGTTTTTTACATCATTTTGAGGTTGCAGTAACAAAGTCAAATTTAAGTGGCATTTTGCCTAAAGGAATATAAACCAACATTCCTTTAAAAAAAATCAAAGAATTGTATACTGAGAGTGTTCATAACATAATATGAAAAGAAATGCCTTGAAATTACCCCTAAGTTGCAATTCAGTACCACACAATTTTAGATGCTTTAAGTTAGACTATGATACTACTGCAGTGACATTTCTTTTTTTACTCCTTGCCAACATCTAAGAAAACTATGGAACATACATTGAAAACTAAAGTACTTTGGATAAGGTTTTCTCAGCCCACTAGTAATTACTGGAAAGAAAATGAAAATAAAAATCCACCCTTTACCAAATATCAGAAATTGCAAAACGCAATGGAAGACATCTTTGCTTCTTAGTCAGCACTACTAATATGAAGTTAATAGCATTGCAAATTCTAGAATATTTTTAAAAATTGAAGCTGATGTAATATTCACTGTTAACGAAGACTTGTGCCACTGAAACGTATATGCAACAACTTACTGGGAAAAATGTGACAGCATGCTTCCATGTTCCTCTAAAACAGTAATGTCTGAAATGATGTTTAGCTTGTCTTTTACCTGTGCCATAAAACAAAGGCCCTATCAATTTTATTTATTCTTTAGTTTTCATTGTTTCCATTTTTGAAACGTTCACTCTCTCCTTCTAATAATGACAGGTGACAAGGTCTTATGCCAGTAAAATTTCACTGTCTCATGGAGTTCTTTGTGAAAGTACCACCACAGGCACAATTGGCCACAGCTATCTTCATCATTTCTCCTGCAGAGAGGGCATGAAAATTTTCATTTTTTTACTTTATCCATTACCACATATATGAATTGTAAAATCTAACAAGCCTGGGGCTCTTATGAATCCTTGATCAAAGTTAAAACTTGACGTGCGCTACAACGTATTGGTGGTTTCCAGGTCAAAATGTGGGCCCAGAGGCTCACATATCCCCTACAGCCTGGGCTGTTCCAGGATACGCCTCATTGCAAGGAGGTCCTACAAAAAATACCAAATACAGTATGTTCATTGAAACACTGTTCCCACTAATATTTAGTAGTTTCAATAGAATTCCAAATATTGTCCTTGTTAGAGAGCTATTTGCAACATTTCAAGAAGACAAAAAAAAAAAGAATAAAATTTCCATAGAATAAGAAAAAAAAAGAATTCCAAATATTATGTAAGTGCTAAAATTGCATTTTTCTCAACCAACAAAATTTTCTTTTTAGTGGCACAAACTTTCAGCAATTTTGACACATTTTTATTTTCTGTGTAGTGATTGTTTTCACTTAACTGAGAAATCAGTTATTTGGACTTGAGGAGAAGTGCTGTATTTATTAGATTGTAAATAGTCTTTTGTTTTTTGGATAAATAGAATTTTAACCAAAATATATTTTTTTCAGCTAATCAAACATCATGGAGCTGGTTTAGAAACTCTTTGTGTAGACCCAATCTTACATGCTATTCTGGCAGAACACTTTCTTTAGCTTAAAATTATGTCAATAGGATGAGATGCCAAAAATGGTAAAATAATTTTCCAAAGTAATTGAGCATTTATTGATTTACTTTAAATAAATATTTACTTAGGGTAATCCCCCTGTGGTATGGTTGTTCCCCCTTATCAATAACTATTACTTTAAAAATTAAAATAATTATATTAAGATATTTTTATAGTCACAAAGGGAAAAATGTTAACTTTTGTTTATCACAAAGAAACATAAATGTGGCAGCATCTGCTACTAACATAATACTAAGCTTTATTCTGCTGTGAGAGAGAGTATCAATTGTACATGCCTCAACTGATGTCCAATTTTTAAGAAATTACACACAAAAATTAAAATGTAATTAAGTTAGACTTTTAAGGATGAATGGCTCAAAATAGAAATACAGTGTGCCAGTATGATGCATTATATATGCATTGACTGTACTGTCATTTCTATCTCATTAGCAGAAGGTAACATATTTAGAGGTATGAATAGCAAAAAGGCAGAGAGAAAAAACAGTTAATGTTTTAGAAACTTTGCTCCTACAAACTGGTTTTTCTGAATGGTCAGAAATGACTAGGTAATTTAGAAGTATAGAACTGAGTTTTAGTATGTAAGGAAGTACACAATTTATCATTCATTAAGCTGGTTCCCACCTACAAGTTCAGAAAATGCATTGAATGCTCACTGGAGCACCTGAAGTTAATAAAGCTAGAAGAAATATATTATTAAATAATATAATAAATAATAATAGAAATAATAGAAATAAATAATAAATAACTAATAAAAATAATAGAAGAGATATATTATTAAATAATATAATAAATATTAATAGAAATAATAGAAATAAATAATAAATAATTAATAAAAAATAATAATAGAATAAATATATCACTAAATAATAATATATTATTAAGTCATCTGAAATCCACCCCCACCCCCTGCTTCTTGCACTGTAATGTATAGATAACATTGCTATTTACCTCTTCAGGTATGTATATAGAATTAATCAACCTAAAATTTAAATTTCCTGAAGAATTCAAACTATTTCAAACTCTTTTAATGTCCAGTAATATCCAGTCTAGCTCAGTAGCTTTATTAAATATTTGTTTATTTGATTTTTTAATTACACTCAAGTTTATGCATGAATGTACCATGGTTGATAAAAAGTTGTGTAAAATAGTGTAATAATATTGACTTCAAGAAGCTTATAATCTAGTAGAATCTGGTGGAGCAAAGAAAGTAACTAGTTTACCCAGATTATAAATTCAAAGGTGACAAGTAAATTTCAGAATGTACAAAAGAGGTATCTGTTGACAACGATGTAAATTAGAGTAGTTACATCCTCATAGTAGCAGAATATTGCTGGTGGCATTGTAGCAGAGTTTAAGTGTTGCTAAATTATTTGTGTGCTCAATAAGAGTTTCATTTTTCCTATTGTGTTTGCCTTTTATTGTAAGACTAGAACAAGTTATTTTTTTTTAGATTTCAGAATAATTACTTGTATTTAAGAAAATACACGACAGTGGTTTTTTTTTTTTAAGTTGCAGTTAGATGGTTAGCTAGTAGGACAAAGAGGAATATATTTTACTCAAGACCACGTGCTTTAAATTATGTTATTCTCTAAAAATAATAGAATGATTTTATAGTGTTCAGATGACATTTATGTTCATCATCTCATATTATTTTCAGAAAGATCCTTTGAAAGAAGATGAGGACAATATTATTATTTCCACTTACAGATTATGAAATTGAGATTTTAAAAGTCCAGCACTGTACAATAAAGACCCACAGAGTTTGGATGACTACAGATTGGCTTGACTTTGGTCTGCATGTCTTCAAGTCCACAGCTCTATTCCCCATAACATCTGCTGTTATCAGTGCAAGACCTGTTGAAATGGTTTACTTTATAGAATTATTGGCTATAAATATTAATTACTACCTCACAGAATCCATTGTTTATTTATCATAGAGGTTTTCTTTTTGAATTTGGCGCCACTTAGCTTTGCTTTTCCTAATGCAGTAAAAGGCTACAAATATAACTTATGTTTATAAATTTTAAGATAGTTATCAAGAAGTGCAGAGGTATCATTTACCATGTTTGGTTTCTATCCTTAGATGAACTTCACAATGGTTTGGACTTTATCCATTTAAAAATATTTGCTCCTCTTATTTAGATCATTTCAAGAAATATTTATTGGCTACCAATTCTAGGCACTGTAGTCAAAAAAAATATGTAGTCCTTGCTCCTGAAGGTGAAAGTATAATAATTTAAATATATGTGGAAAAAAATAATTACAATATAGTCTGGTTAAGTACAGTACAAGCACTGGAAAATAGCAGTGGAAAATTATTAAATCTAAAGGACCATACAAGGTCAATAACTGGGAGCAGACTATTAGCAGCCTATTTATATGACATGGCATGGTATTAATTATCATAGGCCAGAAGAATCTTGATAGCAGTCTAATATCAGAAATAAGTTATTCTTTTACCAAAGGACATAGTCCACATTTTCAACTAATTAGAAAGTATAAGTTTTTCAACATCATCTCATTTAATTTTAGAGGTGTACTTGGCAAATAATTTATCTTGGAGCATATGTCAGGATGATCTTTTCTTGGATGGGTGGCTTTGTTTCATTTTCACTGTCCTTGTTGGGTATCTCTCTTTCCTCAGGAAGATGTCTCTTACACTCAGGTTGTTTGTTAAAAGTCCGTGGATCTGTACTTATCTGATGACCCAGGAACAGTTCTCAAGTGTGTGTTCTAGACCAGCTGCAGCAGCATGACATGTGCAAATTCCCAAGCCCTTCCTGAGACCTACTGAATCAGAAAGTCTGGAGATAGAGCTCAGCAATTACTGTCCAGATAAGTCTGATGCAGGCTCAAGATTGAGAACCACAGGCCTAAAATAATTGTACTGGTAGTACTTAGGCAGAGTCATAAGGTCCAGCTACTATGGCTCAGTATCTCTCAAAAGCTTGTTTGAATGTAATTGTGTAAGATTGCATGCAGGATACATACTCCATCCACTCCTTTAAATCCTCTAAAAGCTAACCTGATTAAACAGACCTGCTGATAGCCTCATAGCTATACCAGCGTTATATCGTCTCCCTATAAAATGGCTTAATACCAGCAGCCTGTATTGAGGAACATTGTCATTTTTTAAGGGACGTTATAATTTAAACAATTCAATTTGCTATTTTATGTAATCTGGGAATGTTGTAGGGGATGTTGTTCAGTACCTTCTCCAGTGTTTGCCAACTAAGATCCCATGGGGGGGAATATAACTCAAATTTCACTGTTAGGAACAGTTGTGATTATGAGCGACTGATTTCCTTTCATCTTACACAATGAACCTTGTAATTTGATTATGATTCTCTCTTCATATGAGCTTTAGAAATCTTAGCATTAAATCTGTGGCTGACCTCTAGCAAATATATCACACTAAATGATGTGCCTGTTTGTTCTTATATTTCAAAACGTTTTTTCTCTTGTCTTTCTTTTTTCTTTTTTTTTTTAGCTTTCAACTTGCCTTCTTATTTTATGCAGTGTAATAGCTAAGTCCCTTTTGACAAGTTGAAAAATTGTTTAAATAATTAACAAATAATATTAAAAATTATGTTCATATAGAAAATGCTGAACTATATAAGATTTTTATAAAAACTAGAAGTGCTCAAAAAGGATCTCCATAGCTCTTAATGAAGAGAGTGGAATCAAGAATGTATAGAGTTGGTAGAGAAACTCGAGTCAAAATAAGAAACCGAAGCTTCGGGTAGTTCAGGGATTAGCCAATGGCCAATGAGGCCAGCTCATGGTAGAACTAAGGGGAGAATTTGACTCACTTAACTTAGATGTCTAAGTACTTTCTATTGCATTATGGGGCCTGAAATCTTTACCACAATTTAAAATTATACATTTACGCTGTAAATATAATATGTAGGTGCATTTATGTATATACACATGTATGTATATGTATATGTGCATATATACATATGTGTAATATGTCCATTTATGTTATGTGTTCTTTATTTATATTAGAACTTTAAAGGTACAGAGATTTGAGAGATTAGGTGAAGAAGTTAAGGCCTCAAAAGCTATTTGCCCGAAGTAATACAGCTATTTAGTAGTAGAACCAGGACTAGAACACAAGGCTTTTTACACCTTTTGGTAGAATTTTTGCTGCTGTAGAGAAGACAGCAAAAAAGCACCTCTTCATGTTAAAATTAATTGTAATGTGTGATAGTGCAATTAGGGAAGAGATGCTATAAGCAGGAATAAAGATGAGGAATTGTTAAAAGTCATTTAATTGTGCCTGTCTTTTCTGGAAGTACAGCCTGTTCTTACCACATTTATCAATCTTTTTATCCATTCAATTCCATAAATGCATATCGCAACTCACTACAGAGGTAACTGAGTGAGCTGTACAGTGATAAATTTTTCTTGTTAGAAGAAATTACATTCACTAACTTGAGCTACTTCAGCATGAAATTGAAAAAGAATCATTTTGTCTTAATTTACATTCTTGATTCAATGAAAAAAATCTGGATTAACCCAACAAAACTACAGATGCGTTGCCTCAGACGCTAAAGGTAAACTAAATCGGTATCATTGGAAGTTCATCAAATTATACAACCCCCCCCAATTTATTAGAGTAGATTTTGAGCGAGGTTATCAAGATTAGTTATGCTGAGCCTATATATTTTTTCAAATATTCATTTTGTCCTTTGGTTCCATTTTATTGTTTTTGATACATCTTTATCAATACTTCTCTGCGTTTTCCATTTCTCACCTAAGCCGTGCACATCATTTCTTAATCAAAATCACTGGGATAGTGCCGCGGTTCACTAGCCTTAGGAGCTGCTATTTGCCTTGAATAAATTACATGAAAACATGTTGATTGATAGATGTTGCATGTCAGAAAAGAAGATAACTGTATCTTCTTCAGCTTACTAAAAGGTCATGCACACAGAGTGATAGGAACAGCCACAGACAACTTTGAGATAAAGTGTATCATGAAAAGGTGTGCAATCTTGTAACCATGATACATGGACTTGAAAGGCATTTTCTTTTCAAATACAAATCATATATCCAGTTTTATTTAAGTTGAAAGTAAAAATAAAAGGGGCTTTATCTCAGCTATACTTTCCAATATTGTAGTAATACACAATTTCTGCTTTTGTCATGTGGTTGAAACAGTGAAATTTATAATCATTTTATAGTCATTTTTTAAATTGACCTTTTAAGTTTCTTGAAATATTATATGGATATGGCAAGATTTTGAGGAAATATCTTAATCGATATCATAATACACATTTATCTGACACTCTTAGAATGAAAGAAATCTACATGTAGACAAGAGTTAATAGCCATTTCTTGTCTTTAACATGGATTTCCCACATGTCTAATGGACTCTTTGGGAAAAAATCTGTGCCTTAACTCGTGGTTTTTGTTTTGTTTTATTTTAGTTTCCAGGCCATCAGTATACTTCTGAATTGTGGGGCTTTAAAACTACATTCACCTAAGTGTTTATATTAAGAAGACAAAACCAAAAGTACTTAAAAAAAAATCTCTTCATGTGAATATTATGATTTTTAATCATAAAATATGCTTGAGGTATATTTGTGCTACATATTAAGCCTTATGTTTAAAAAAAGACTGCTCTTTAATCAATATTCCATATTTTTGTATTTACTAATCTAGCTTATCTGAAAACTGTGCTTAAAAAAGAAAGCTGACAGTGTTTCAGAAGTACAGCTTTTAAAATAGGATGGAATGTTTTTAGTCAAAAAAAGACTGGCTAGGTTCTTATCTATCCCAAATTACTTTGTTCTCCAACAGAGCTGCCAAACTGTCAAACTGTCCAGCTTCAGTATATAACAAAGATTCTGTTGTATTGTAAAGATATTCATAACAATTTTTATGGAAGGCTGAAAGTGTATAAGTTCACAGTTGTAGCGATAACATGGCACTCTTCACTGTTTGGCTTGTTTATATTGGCACAGATCCCCAAAGTGGAGACTGACAGAGTCATGCAGAAATCTGGTATTTGAGCTGAAATTTACACACTTTAAGTGATGAACTAAACAGGCTGGTGTTTTCTTTTTCTTACTCAAAAAGTGCAAGGTTACACAATACAGACGGTTTTCATCTTTTCCCATAAATGCACAGATTCCTGGGATATAAATGACTGAATTCATCACCAATTCATCAGGGACGCTGAGCTATGCAGTTCTGTTTACAGTGGCAGAAAGTTAATATAAATTTTCATCAGAAGGGGAAGTTTACACATATGATTCTATTTGTCCTTCATTATTAGCACCTGAGTCTAGGCTAGAACGCATAATTGTCTACAGGCACAGGCCAAATAGATGCAAGGGAAAGGCAAATAAGCACACCAAAAATAATTTTATGGTTGTCTGTTACAATTCTCTCACTGGGATTCTTAATCTAGAAAATCAATAAACAACAGGAGTGAAACTCTTTTCCTCTGCTCAGGCATGGCACAGGCGAAAGTAGCACACAGAAAGACCATTGTGCTTTTTTGGTTTTACTTTACTTTATTCTTCCTGTGAAGTTTATTGGATCAGTTTCTACTCAAAGCAAAATATATCCCAAGTCAGTCTGTTAATTTTATGCATTTTTCAGTCAGTATTTTTTTTTAAGTGTAAATGTTCAAGTGGCAGCAAATTTGACATGACAAAATAGCACATTCATTTAATTTTCTAAAATAAGTTAACTCAGAAGCGTCTATGTATCCAAAAGGTTTTCTTATATGTGTATTGTATTGTCATTGAAAATTTGTGCAAACCCAAATATTCAGAATAGACCAGTGCCCTCTAAGGATGACAATGGATAAACAAAGATCAATGATCCTGATTTTGGGGTACGGACATGATCTTTTTCATAACATATCTAGATGTAAAAATGTTAAAAATAGTCTATTTTTGGACATTAGTCTCTATCAACATCAAGGATACCTTTATTATATCTAATTTTATATGTAGTGTGAATTTTAATATAATTGATTTTGTCTGAATTTTGTCCTTTTAAGTTAAAGTAAGTTAAATTAATTCACCTTTTACTAACTGATGAAAGTTGTTTGCTCGTTTCTCCAATCTGGCTTCAATATAAACGTTAACATTATTTTATTCTTCTGGCTGAGCTTCATTAACAAATTACTTTGCTCTTTTCTGTTCCCTGTTTGTTCCTTAATAAAATATTGCTACTTCTCTGGTGAGCAAAAACAAGTAAAATATATTTATATGGGTTTGTGGGCATGAATAACGGTATCCATTAAAAAAAAAAATGACCACATGTCTATCCTTAAGCAAGGATAAAGACAAATTTAGATTCAATATAATTTATAGAAATCCAAGTTCCAAATGTGAATGGCTAGGGAGTACATGAAAATAAAATGTTGGGAAAGGATTTTGAAAGTGTTGATGTACTTCTTACAAGTGTATATTTTGATAATTTTCCATTCGGTAGGTTAATTTAAAAGCCACAGAGTTCATTTCTTACTATAATCTGTAAAGTCAACTCAATTTCTATATTTTTCCAATTTACTTTTCTTAATCTCATAATCTATACTCTATATTAGGTATTATATTGATTATTTTAAGCAATTATTCAGAATCTTTAATTACTTCTTTCTCTCCATTTGTCCTACTTACCTTGACAATATTGTCAGTTTCTTTCGTTTAAATTTCTCAAAAGAATGTTGAACCTTGATGATAATATCTGCCTTTTCACCTATATTTATGCAGATTATCCCCTCAGCAACATAAAGTGAAAGCTTGACATACCACAGTAAGCCGATAACAAGAGTTATTTCTATCCCTCTATGTCAATATTATAAATAGTTCCACTATATTCCACTCACTTTTTAAAACAAAATCCACAGAAGTTATATGAAATGTTTGTAACACATTTCATCTTTCATACTTAGGGTTTATCTATTAAAATATTTGAGAAGAGGCTGCATGACTATTCACCCCAAAGAGAAAAAGAGTCACACAGAGAAGAAGGTTGTGTCAGCATGCTAAGCATCTGGATGAAAACTAAACAAATTATGCAAATAGACAGATGTTTTCCATATATACAATATATGGATACATTTTTCAGGTTTCATCCAGATGTTTGGAATCATGCGGACATAATCATAACCTTTTTGTGACCCCCTCTTTTCCCTATCAGGTAGACAGAGATTAAAATGACTTGTTTTAAAAGCATTTGGTATTGGATTGAAAAAACAAACAAACAAAAAAAAAAAACCTTTAGGACCTCATTCAGCTTTGATATCAGAGGTTTGTTTGTTTTTTTTTTTCGTGAGAATAACCTGAATTCACAGTACATCTCTAGACTAGACAATTAATTTGACTGCTTTTAATTATAAACTATTCTAACTATTAGCTGGTTACTTATCAATTCAGATCATGCCATTAGGTTCCCATATCCACATGTCCTCAAACACAGCTCTTTATTCTCCTTTGTTGTCTTTCTCATTTTTTGAAATAACGTCTCACTAATTTATAATAAATGTTAGATTAATTAAGCAAGTTACTCATTATATCAAGATTGTGGGGGGGAAGGATTTAAGGAATCATATTGTTTTCAAACACTTAAACTCATGTAGGAGCACTCATTCTCATATAAATAATGTGCTAATTACAAATTATTCTTTTCTGTTAATTAAGGCAGGTCAGCAGGATTTCTACTTGGCAACACTTAGCTTAAGTGCTCAAGTTGCTATATGTGCTTGAAATTAATGAAACAGAACTACCTTTAAAATGTCAGGCTTTTCATTATTTTCTATGATTCTTTGCACTCATTCCTTTCAATTATTTTAATGTAGAGCAGTTTAATTTATATACATATGTATGCATCAGTTTTTATAAATTATTTTAGTACTATTTGGAGATTCAAGAATAGATGAAGTTAGGATAATAGCTCTCAAAACAAAACGAAAATTTCTGTGCTATCTAAGTGGTTTCAAAACCAAACCAAAAAGCTTTTACCAACCTATTACAACTTCTTTTTGGGGTCTCCATTTCTACCAGTTTTACTATGGCATAGATGGCAATAGATATTATCTTATATGCACCTGCAGATATGCACCTGCAATTAATTTTCTATGTTCATAAGGATCCTAACATTCCCTCTCTCTTCAGCAGAAGAGATGAGTTATGTCTGTTATGGATAAAGGGAAAGGTTGGGAGAATATAGACAGGACTGTCACATGTTTCCATGCCAGTGAAGTATTAAATATTACATAAAATATTTTGTGTTTATTGGAACCTAGTTTAAGTATCTATAATATTCTTTCAAATATTTTATGAGTTCAAAGTTCTTAGAGCTCCACGACTGGCCAGATTGCACTGGTGAGGTGCTCAATGATTAGCACGCATGAGGAATTCTTGGAATGTTGAAAAGATACGTAATCCATAAACTGAATTCATTATGGGTTAGTGTGTGTGGTCGTTGTATGAGTAAGTACCTCAAGGTGTCTTATGCAAGGAATCTTATGATTGTTTTTATTATGCCTTTAAACTGTGAAAAGAAGTGTTATTCAATAATAAAAAAATATTTTAAAATGCCATGCTTAACCATTTCTATTTACTACCCATCTCTGAAAATAAAGAAAAACTATTGAAGATGTGTAACACTATCAGTTTCTTGAAAATTAATATATTATCGTGAAGTGAGATTCTTACTGCCTGCCTTAAAAGAAAAAAAAAACGAACTTTTGCTTCAAGAACTAAGGAGCCTCTTATTTGGCAAATTGGAAATTAGGCAAAATGGAAAATTTATTAAAACTCCAAACTGATGCTTTTCTTTCTAGGGGTCTAAAAATCTATTAATTTCTTCTTAAAACTCTCTTCATAAGTAGAATTGGAGTTATTCTGAGTACTATTCAACAATGATGATTCTTTTACTCATAATTGTGGTACATTTTATAGGATGCAGTTTACCATCATGTACATAGAGTGATAATACTTACTTTAACCAGAAGTTAAAGTTGAACTGGATCTCAGAACTGTAAGTGTGTTCCTCATCTCAAGAATAACGTTCCACTGTTCTTTTTCTAGATACTCTTATCCGTTAAGAATTGTTTTTCAACTCAAGTAAAAGAGATGTTAAAAACTAAGACATAAAAAAAATGAGGGAATTAATTTTTTACATAAAACAAAGAAGTCTAGAGGTTATCATGTGCTTAGCGTTGACTCAATGTCTAAAAGATGTCATAGCTGAAGTTTTGGTAATACTGTTGACCTGTCCCCTGTAGTGACAAGATAGCAAGGGCTGTGTTCCAAATATGTAGGGAGAAAGGGTACAACAAAGGACAAAAGAATGCCTATAACAGGACAACAGAGGTGTTTACTAAGTCCACTGCAGACTTTTGCTAGTGTTTTCTCTACTAGAACTATGGCCCATAGTCATCCCTAACTTTACGGGAGAGTAACATAGTCTTCACCAGGACACATTTCCTTCTTTAATTAAATCATGTTTCTGGTAGTAAGGAAGAAGGAGGCGATGTATATTGAGTATACAACTAGGTGGCTCTGTCCCAGAAATGAATATAACTTAATTCATTTCTCCCAAGCACAAAGGTTAACATTTAGCATTCATCTAACAAAACAGTAAGTACCTGCTATGTGCCAGGAACTGTTGTAAATAAACTGTCAGAATTATTTTTTAAAAAAATTAAATAGGACCTATTTCTCACCCTTGGGCACCCACACATATTTTATGAAATAATTAATTAAAAAGAACGGACATTTTTTAGTATGTTGTTTTACATGTGAGAGATAGCATGTGGACTATGGAATAACAAGACAAAACCTCTTTGTACTTGGCAAGGTCAGAAAACTTTGCAAAGAAATTGAGCTTCAAGCTTCATCATGAAAGTTGAGTGTGACAGTTGACAAATACGCAAAAGGAAGGAAGGGCAGGAAGAAATAGTGATTTTCCTGACAGAGAGATCATCTAGTCCAAAACTATAGAGTCAGACATTCATTTAGCCCCTCTTTGTTAGCAGCTAACTGTGAGGTACAGTGAGCCTTGAACTGAGAATACGTAGATGAATTAAGCTGACATGAGCCTTACGTACCTTCATAGAACTTATGGTGTAGCCATACGAGAGTGTGCAACCTTTAAGTGCTTTGGATTATTTGTCAAATAGCATATCTGTGCAGAAAGAAAGGCTTCTAGAACCCAAGCAGTCTCCTTAAGGATAACAATTAGGGAGAGATGGAGCTGTAAGAAGACCCCACCCCAACCTCACTTTTAACCGTTTAATCCTGTTTTAGAAATGTGAGCCATTAAAGAGCTTTTTAGTAGAGAATGACATCATCAAATTTTAATTTTATATAAGGCTAGAGAACCAGCCCTGGCTGCTGTGTGCAAAGTATATGGAACGAGGTGAAAAAGAGAAAACGGAGAAACCAGATACAGCAGGAAAGAAATGCTGGGAGCTTACACTAGGCTGGTTGCAGAGTCTGGATGCATTCCAAAGATTTTGCTGGTGGATTGATGTGGGGGGTGATAAAGAAGAATTAAAGGTGATGGCAACATTTAGGATTTCTCCAAATTGTTGAATTGAAAAGGAACAAAAGTTTTTTTTGTTTGTTGGTTGGTTGGTTTGATTTATTTGGCTTTGATTTGTTTTTTGTTTTGGGTAGTTTTTTGGGGGGATACTTGTTAATGTATTTAACAGTTGATGAATTGTTGAACTTCATATGCTTATTTCAGAGGCTAATGTTATGATCAAGGCAAATAGACATGCACATTCCATTCACGGAAGACACAGGAACTAGAGATATAAATCTATGAGTTGTCTGCATACAGATGGTATTTAGAATCATGAATCTGAGTAAGGGCACCTGATGAATGAGAATAGAGAGAGAGGGCAATCAAAGGGAAGGGAAGAAGAGAAGACATCCACAGACTTAAACACTTTGAGATTTTTAAGACATAGAAGATATGCAAAGAAGGCTGAGAAGTAGCAGCCAGTGGATAGAGTGATAAGAAAAAGAAAGGTGGTTGAGAACTGGAAAACACTGACCCCTGAAAGATCAGAGGAAGAGAAGCTCACATCTTGGTTTTGTCCACATCATCTTCATGATTTATAAGAAGTGAGATTCGTGTTGCTATGTCCTACTTTAAACTTTCACGTTTAAAGCGTTCCAGTGAGGGGTGCCTGGGTAGCTCAGTTGGTTGAGCGTCCAACTCTTGATTTTGGCTCAGGTCCTGATCTCAGAGTCCTGGGGTAGAGCCCTGTGTCAGGCTCCCAGCTGAACACAGTCTGCTTGTCCCTCTCCCTCCACCCCTCCCCGCTGTGCCTGCACACACACTCTCTCTCCCTCTTTTTCAAGTAAATAAATAAATAAAATCCTTAGAAAAGAGAAAAAAAAGTGTTCCAACAAGACTTGCTGAATGAAATGAAGCAAAATTTTCAGCTTGATGCAATTAAACTATACTAGTTATCGGTGAAGACACTGGCTTTTCATTTTTTATCACTGATGTGTTACTCTCTTTTTATAACTAAATTCATAAAGGCAATGTCTGTTTCATCCAGTTAGTCTCTGTCTGGCTATGCCAATTATTTAGTGTTTAAAGCTTGGTAAAGTAAAGCAGAGGAAATGGGCTAGAAGTGGATGGCAAATGAAAAGAGGATGATAAGGACAGGGACAAAAATGTAATTGAGACTTTTGCTTCTGTGAAAGTGCTCATTTTGCATATTCATAACTTACTAGGTTGATTTTATAATTTCAAACTTTTCCTCAAATTAAGACTTTCCGTAGACAAATGTATAATCTTCTGAACCAAATGGATATAAAGATAGAATAAAGGGCACTTTAAAAAAATACATACTGACATTTCCCTATGTCTCTTGATACAAACTGGTTGTGTGCTGGTGCAATGAAAAAAGATATGAATCAAAGAAAGAATCCTGCAACAGAAAGCTTTTGCATCAATGAGTATGTGGGGAGGGGTGGGGGGAAGGAATAAAATTCAGTGGAGAACCAAAGACCAGCCATATCTTTAGAGGAGAATTTATCAGACAACTTGCCTTAGGACACGTACTGAAATGCAATAGAGGAGAAAAACTTCAGGAGTTGATGGCTAGACAGTTATGCTACAAAATAAAAATTTGTTCTTACTAATGGTACATTAAATTCATAATTCATTAGTAACTTTAAAGAAGAATATTCCACTGTGGTGTTTCCAACTAACTTTTGCTTACATTATTTTCTCATGAAAGTAAACTATCCTTTTCTATAAATCTGAGGTTATATTTAATTGCTAAAATTTTATGGTGTATAATCATTTGCTTTGCATATGTTGTATTTTTTATAATTAGCCTTGTCAGTAATTTTCAGTGGTGTAGCATAAAATACTACTTTCTCTCCCTACAAAAAAACCCTTTAAAAACAACAACAAAATGTGAATGGTAAACTAGAAGAATAAATTACAGTTAAATGCTAATTGTATATTCTTTATTAATTTATTGGCTAGAAATTGTTGTATTATAACTTAAGAGTTTGATTTTTTGTGGATTTGTGTGTTCTTGTCTTTTTCAATATAATTCATCATTGGTTTCATACTTGTTTAAAACCATGTTCTGGTGCCTGTTTATGGGCTTTTCCAATCTACATTATTGCAAGACCTTTTCAAAGTGAACAGAAAGGCACAGGCCTTAATATGAGAGAAGAGTGTTTATGAATGCTTTCATTAACTAAGATCCACTAACAGGCTATCCCCAACTTACTAATAAGTTTTGTTGCACACAACCATTTCTGAGCCTGTTGTTTAGAAACAGGAATTCCTGTTCCCATAGAAACAATGTTGTATATGATCCCATGCCAACTCTCCAAAGCTTTTTAACCATAATGTAACTAAAATAATACTAATAGAGCCTGAATCCTTTTGCTTGAGTCCAGATCTCTGATGCCCTCTGGACCTGACAGTAGGGGAGTCAGATAGAAGTGGCTCCATACCACAATTCCCATGGAAGCATGGGGAGAAGTTTCTCAAAGCATGAATAGGAGAGCAGGCCAAAGGCTTTCCCAGTGGTTTCTGATAGGGCTCTCCTGGGAGGGTGGAGTGGATAAGGAATAGGATTTTGATGAAGGAATGTCATCTGCTGGGAACTAAAGGGAGTACAGGATAATCTGAATTATTTAAAAGTCTTAATTTTATTTTTATGTGTACACCTTTAAAATTGGTGGGATAGTGAGAAAAATAAAAGAAAAACCCGGAATGCTTGGAGTCTAATACTATTTAAAAACTTTGTGACTTTGGTAAATTCCTTAACTTCTCTAGGCCTGCTTCCATAGTACAGCATGAAGGGATTTAATGAAACATTTTCTAAGTCTTTTTTTTTTTTTTTAGCTTTAAAATGTTTGATTCTGCCATAGTACTGTCAGTAATGAGTAAATATAGTGGAAATGGAACCAACGAATGGTCATGGGATGTCTTCTCATTTCCCATGCATTGTGTAATGCATTATGATATCATTATAATGAATAATAATGGTAGTAATAGTAATAAACATGACTACAATTGCTAAGGTTATCAAAATTTTACCTAGTAGAGCAGTAGTCCTCAGACTTGGCTAGTCATCAGAATCACTTAGGGAGCTTTTAAAAAATTGACATTCTCAGATCCCACCTCAAACCTAATTAAATGAGAATCTTTGGGAGTGGAGCCCAAGAATTTCTCTTTATAAAATAGCCTCCTTGTGATTTTGATGACCAACTGGGGAGGGAACCATTACAGTAGATGTCCTTAGTGAATCGAAGTGAGAATTTAGCATGATTTGCAGTTTTCATAACAAAATTTTTATATGAAGAGTTTGTTTTTCAGTATTTTTCTCATCCTTTCTGTAGTCCAGTTTAAATATAAATCTGCAGAGCAAACCATTTCTTCTTAAGGGTAAATTTCAGCTAAAAAGTCCTAAATTTTAGAATCTGGTATAATAGAGTTTTCTTGTTCAGATGTTCATTGAAAATATTCAGTGTTAAATTACACTTTCTTATAGAACATCAACAAAGGACATATAGCAAATGACAAATGATTTCCTATTTTAAAGGAAAATAAGGTTCAAATTGCTAGGATTTATTTTTAATATGTGAAAATATTTGTGGCATTGTGGCCACACCTGCATGTAAATTTTATCATTTTACTGTACTTTAAAAACACTTCCAGGCAACCCATGGAAAGAACCTCTATTATATTTGTATGTCTGTATGTATTATTTTCTCTTTTTCATTCTAGTATATACAGAACTACAAAATAAATTTAAATATGTATTTTGAAGTGTAATCATTTCAATTTTTATACAAAGGATTAATGCTTCACATAATATTTATAAGTTAACTATGCATTAGATAACATTCAGTGAAATTTGTGAACTGCAAATGTCTTCATTTTCCTTGGATATGAATTATTTTATATTTTTATCTCAAATAGAAATTGATTGACTAACTTAGCTGAAATGACACATGGTCATGAAATGTTCTACACATACCACAGTGTAATAAAGGTAGCTTTCTAAGAGTTACACATAACAGGACCATCATTTTAACCCAAAGAGTCTCTTAAATTGTGAGGAAGTGAAAAATCTGGTAGCGTTTATCACGTCATTAGTTAACTTGACATCATTCTTGAATAGGCATTAAAAACAGAAGAATTTTAAGATATCCTGTTGCTCTTTGTCACTGTTTCCAATCACTGTCACCCTTCCTACTTCGTTCTGTGCTTCTGCTCTACCCACGGTTCTTCCCTGGCCGGTGCCTATTAGCCAAGTCACCTTTGGAGCACCTTTTTATTTCACAGAATGGTGGCTGTCCTTTGGGTAGTTGTGTTCAAGCTGTCCTTTCCAGTGTCCTCCACGTTGCATGTCTCAGCCCCATGTTTCCAAGGCACGTTAAACATGACAAAGCTGAGACCTTTAAAACAGCTCTTAATAAAAGAAGAGCAGGGAGGTGGCACTACCATAGAGGCTCAAATCGCAAGGGTCTAATTTGGTGTTGGCAGGGTGGGATGCTGACAGGATCCTCTTTTTTTTTTTTTTTTTTTTTTTTTTTTTTTTTTTTTTTTTTNGCTATTTCCATGGCTGTGGAATCACAAGGAAGGTCCTGAGTGTGTATTTTGGATTTGTCCTCAAATTTCAGAATGCCTCATTTGTGTATACCAGTGTCCCAGCTGTTGCAGACTTTGTAATGAATTAGTATTGGACTCAGAAATTGAGTTTCTGCCAGAGGATTCTGGCAGTGAACATTCTCCTATAACAACAGACGAATGATAGCAGTGGAAATGCCAGGGGACTTCACAATAGCATGTCTCCGGATTCAGTGTAATGGCTTAACTTGCACATAAAGATGATCAGAGCAAGCACAGCTTACTGCTCCATTCTGCTGAGTGGCCCGTTAGGTGCCAGTTATGTAAATGAAGATAATTACAAGAGAGTGCCAAAATGTGTCCTCCATGAGAAAGTGTGCAGTTCTTAAATAGATCATTCTGCAATCGTAAGAAGCCTTTGCGGGGGGCAACAAAATCCCCCTTCTATGAGAGGCTTAATATCTTTTGAGACATTGGGAGAAGAGTGCCATTTTGAGCAAAGGCCAATTGGGATTTCTCCAAGATTGCAAAGCATCTTCCCAGTGTGACCCTCAGAAATAAAGTTTTAATTTCAGTCTAACTATCCATCTTTCAATAAGCATTCTTTCATATGCTTCCTTTCTGATTACAAGCCAAATGATTAATTTAAAGAGGAGAAACATTAAATTGGAAAGCATTTTTCTTAAAAATGTATGGTGAAACAGCTTATTCCTTTGGGCAGAAGCTTTGTATGTTAAAAAACGGAAATCACTTTTGAAAGAAACTTGACTCCCTGTCACAGGACAAGGTAACTAGGTCCTTATCAATCCTATGGGTTATTTGCTTTTTAAAAGTTTTGTCTCTCACCTTACGGAAAAACTGCTTCTGGAATACAATGGCATTACCTTTTTATAATTCAAAATATAATCCTCCTTCTTAATTACCAGCCTCATGGAGTTCACCCTACGTAGAATTTTTATATTGTTTAATGAAGAGTTCTTCCTCACTCTATTATTGTGTGCCATACTGTGGATAATTAGTTTTAAAGGCAGAACATGACCAACAAAGTTTAGTTACCTCTGTCATAATGCAACATAATGGGGGAAAAAAAGGCTAAAATTGTTTCCTTGTTAGTGATTAAATTGCAAACTCTGAGAGGACAGGAACATTGCCTGTCTTGCCCATGTTTACATCTCTAGTATCTAACAAAGAGTAAGGGTTTTAAAAATGTTAGTTGAAATGGAACATGACTCAGGCATTAAAAATTTAAAAAAAAAAAAAAGGGAAGGAGAAATCCTGCCATTTGCAGCAACATGGATGAACCTTGAGGACATTACGCTAAGTGGAGTAAGTCAGACAAATACTGTATGATCACACTTATATTTGGAATCTAAAAAAATTAAAACAACCAAACTCAAAAAAAGATCAGATTACCAGAGGCCAGAGGGGGGAGAATTGGGTAAAGGTGATCAAAAGGTTCAAACATTCAGTTTGAAAGTTGTGAGGAGGGTCAATCCTAAGAGTTCTCATCAGAAGGAGAAAACCTGTTTCTTTCTTTCTTTGAATCTATATAAGGTGATAAACGTTAACTAAACTGATTGTGATAATCGTTTTACAATATATGTGACTCAAATCTTTATGATATACAGCTTAAATTGATACAGTGCTAAGTGTCTGTTATATCTCAAAAAATTGGGGAAAAATATCAGTTGAATGAGTGAGATATCTGCTACTATGGCTCATCCAATCCACTAATTTTGAGTGAGAATATAAAAACACCTACATTTCATAGATGTATATTTTTTAAAAACATCAATTTCTATTAAGGGAAGAAAAGCAAATTGAAATGAAGTATTTTTGCCTGTTTGTAAAAAAAGCTAAAAAGGAGTGATAATGCACAGTATTGTTGAGTATTGTAGAACAGGCAATCTCATCCACTGGTGGGATTGCAAATGGATACAGCCATTCTGGGGAAGCGTTATGGTAATGTGTGCCAAAATGCAATATCTGAATATGGCTTGACCCCAAAATTAAACTTTTGAAAGATAATTGCAAGGCAGAATTACAAGAAAGTTCATTGCAATGTTACTGATAACTGCAAAAATTGAAAAAGTGTAAATATCTATTGGAAGGGAATTATGCTAAATGAAGAAGAGCTTTTTAAGAATTGAAATAAATGTGTGCTTTGGTGAATTTGAATTTTTCTCATTTTTAATTCAAAACAACTGTATTGCCTTTGCCTAAATCAGTTATTCTTTCGCATAGAGTACTTCTTTAGGTATATACTTGAGTATTAGTAAATATTAAGAAGGTTTTAATAAAACAGTAATTTTGTACATAACTGAATCTGGAAAAGTGTGAAAAATACTTACATTTTTATGTAAGCAAATCCTTAAACTGAATAACAACGATGCCCACATGTATGGATTCTTTCTCTAGGCCTATGCCTAAAATAATGGAAAGACTCTAACTGAAGATATCAGTAGTAATTCCGACAATCAGTAGTAATTTTTTGGATTGTGACTATTAAAAAAATAATGAAAGAGATAATGCACTGTGGAAAAGTCGTGGATAAAAAATTTTAATGTAACTCTATAAAGGGAAAGAAGTCTTATTTATGTTCATTTCAGTGTCATGGTAAATCACCAGTGTATCCTCCAGAGTCATCAGTGTAAAGGTCTGAAGAGCACCTGCCATGTGCAAGACACGGTGACTATTCCTAGAGGGAATGCTAAGTTTCTTCTGTTAGTGTACAAGTTACATCTCAAATATCTAGAACCAGCTAAACTCTCTGTGTGTTATACAAGTTTAGAAATGTCTAAAAAAAACATACTTTTCAATTAAATATCTTTTGAGTCACTAGGTGCAAGCTATGTGTTGTACATTCTTGGGGACATAAAGATTCTTTAGAAACATGTCTAGCTCTTAAGGAGCTTACAGCACTAGACGCTAAGAGTGAATGAACATATTCACCTAACAAATAGATTATCAGATGACTTGAGTGTTGTTTTTTTGTTTTTTTTTAAATTAAAACGTCACTTGTGCTAATGCAGAATGCACAAACTTACTCCCTGGGGTTGGATTTTATGTATATCTTTAAAAAATGGGCCACCCCAGTTTGGGCTGGGCAAGTATCTCCTCGAAAGGCTCACCCTCAGGGGCACTGGGTGACTCAGTTGGTTAAGTGTTGGACTCTTGATTTTGGCTCAGGTCGTGATCTCAGGGCCATGAGATCAAGCCCTGCATCGGACTCCATGCTCAGTGAGGAGTCTGCTTGAGATTCTCTCTCTCCCTCTCCCTCTGCCCTTCCCCCAGTGTGCACACTCTAAATTAATTAGTTAATTAATTAATTAAAAAAGAAAAGAAAGGCTCACCCTCAAGCTTGACTAGGCACCTCTGAAGCCCAACAGCCTTTAAGGGACCCCTCTGGCATCCCCCTGGTGCAGGCCCTAGGCAGCTTTTTAACCACCCTGGAGTCCTCTCCCAAGCCATGGACCAAATGGAAACAATAAAGCATTTTGTAGGGGGGAAAATTAAATAAATAAGTGGGCCATCAACCGATGTTTGGTAGAAGAACTGACAAGGAAGGGAGAAACTTTTTTTTTTCTCCCAACCTTCCTAGTCTTAGGTCTCATGTGGTAAAGGAAATAAGCTACAGAGTGAAAACGAAATAGTAGAGGGATAGTCACCTCTAGGAACTTCGTTTCTTCTCAAGACATTTCCCAAAAACAAAAAACCTTTCTGGGCCCTCCTATCTTCTACTTCTTAAACCGTTGATTTCTCCCCAGGGACACTATTTTCTAAGTGGCCTATTATCATTTTTTATTTATATACATATTTTCTAAGAGTCGTATTACAGATAATTATAAGAAATGACTTTTAAATCAGAAAAATATTTTAACTTTTTTGATAGAGTTACATTGTAAAAACTCATAACTTAAGATTCTTAGGGCAAAAGCCCAGAAGACTCCATAAAAATTACATAGAAGCATAGTTACTGATGTATTAAACTGATGCCTATGACTACCATTAGTTTACATTTTATTTTTTTCAAAGTACACTTGTATGTGCCTTATACTTAATTACTCCAGTTTGACACTTCATATGCTGAGGATAATCTAACCTAAACTCTGTGATAGCTGGAACACAAAATGGAAATGCCCTGGCTTGTTCTCTAAGGAGAGTTTGTCCGAGATCTCTAAAATCTAATCTTGGGGAATTTGCTTCAAACTATATTACGCAGGCATATATGTGCTGCTTAATTTACACTGTGAATAACATAGCCTAAAAACACAAAATTCTATGATCTTACTATAAATGTATTCCTTTTTTCATTCATTCGATCAGTATGTTTTGAATAATGCAGTGCTTAATCAGCAGTTGGTTGTCAATGACTAGCATTTCTTCTCTTTTGAGTTTTGTGTTTTGCTCTTTAGATTGCCCTGAAGACTAGTAAATTGTAAACTGCTTAGGAAGAAGGAATGTATTCAGAGCTCATCACTGAGGGGGATGAGGTCATTTAGAAACCCAGAAGGGTGCTGGGATTAGAACGGAATTTCTGAGGCCTCTTTGGCCACTCTGTCATTTTGTTTCTAAGAACACTCTAATTTCTGTTTTAAGGGCTTTCCTTCAGTGGTTCTCAACCCACTACGGCTGCACCTGAACTAATCAAGGCCTCTCGTTCTCAAACGGTTTTGCTCTCACTATCTCTTCCTCCTCTGGGACTGGCCTAGTTAGCTTCTGGGTTAAGTAGGCAGAGCCTCTCTGCCTCAAGGCTCTTTCCTTTAGATCTGCCGCAGCATTTCCTCCCCTCAGTGCCAAGCAGGGGCATAATCTTTGCCTCAGGGTTCCTGGCTACTGATCCTCATCCTTGCTGAAGGGAGGGTGAATAGAGAGCCAGAGTTTTGCATTTTCTCATCTGTGTCTCAATTGCAGGAAGCTAGATGACGAACTCTAAAAGAAACTTTCCCTCTGCTTTTCTTGGTCTGCTTTTCCAAAAGCTGGTGTACTTACTTTTCCTTTGGAATGGTCTACCTCCTCCTTTCACTCTGCATTTGTAGCCACATGGACATTCCTTCTCACAGGAAAGCAGCCCAAAGCCCCCAAGTCATTCCCTGACTCACCTATAAAATATGGCTAAGATGACATCATTTACTCACTGGGACTGAAAAAAGATTTCCACTGATGAAATGAATAGAATTTACCTTTAGGGGCGCCTGGGTGGCTCAGTCAAGACTCTGACTCTTGATTTTAGTTCAGTTCATGATCTCAGGGTCCTGAGATAGAGTCCCACACCCAGCACGGAGCCTGCTTAAGACTGTTTTAACATTCTCTCTCTCCTTCTACCTCTGCCTGCCCCCCCCCTTTAAAAAAAATATACCTTTAAATGAAAAACTCAGTATTAAAAAAAATCCCCGTGTCTTGGCAACATATTCTGAAAGACTTTTGTGACTAGGATTGCCAAATTTAGCAAGTAAAAATGCAAATAATTTCAAACATAACTGGGCATCCTCTATTTTAGCTGGCAACCCTACTTCTAAACCCAACAGAATATAGTACAGATTATTTAATGCCTGTTAGCAGATGATATTGTTTTGTGTCTGGTTGTGATAGAAGATGATTATTAAAATGTTTTTATCCTTAATATTGGTTTTTTGTTTGTGACCGCCATCATGAATCAAGTGTTTAATGACTTCAAAAACACAGTCTTTTAAAGATAGCGAATTGCCTTTAGTATGTAAGCTTGTATGTCTAGTTCTCCTCATGAAGAATAAGGAAAAAGAAAAACAACATGAATGGGATCTTGGAATTCTTTGTTGTTCTAGTTGATATAACTAGCAATGTTGTTAACAACTCAGAATTCGTTTTGTCCTCCTTATGCCCAGTTTTTTTTTTTTTTACTTATGTTTTTTATCAAATAAAAATCTCTTTAATGATGTACTCTTCCTCACTACCCCTTGTGGAAAGGGCATTAGCTTCAAAGTTAGCCAGAGAGTCGTTCAGATCTCTGACACCATTTCAAGGGTGTGTGAAACAGCTTGAACATATAACCCAACTACTCTGAGCTTCGGTTTACACTTCTGTAATAAAGGAGAGTGTTTCAAGGATGAAGTGAGATAGTATGTGTGAGGATTTAGAATGATAGCTGGCAGATAATGAGCACTGACCAAGCATTAATTCTTGTTTTCCCTTTTTGTCTTTGCTGAACCCCCATGACCACTTTTTATACCTTTTAATGGCATGCAGCACATTTCTGCATTGCAGTGTGGTTATATTGAATACATTTTATCTTTTCTCCCATATTAAAAGGTCCTTGAGGACAGGTGATCCCATAGCAGCGGTGATGTGGACCCGGGAGAGGAGAGGAGTGTAGCTCACCAGTTTATTGGTAAAGGTAAAAATCCTTTCAGCCTCAGCAGAGATTAAAATGCAACTTTGCAAAATATGATAGGACATGAAACTGTTAAGATATTTTTCCTACCCAATGGGACATTTTTCTGCTGAATAGGAGAACTAAATATTGAGGTAAACTTTCAGGAATTACTATATGCCAGGCCTATTAGTTAAAATGCACATACCTATTTAACAATCTTTATAAAGCTAAAAATCAGTAGTCGGTCTCAATTGACCAGTACTTACACATAGAACAACTGATATCCACTGGAGGAATTACATAATTTCAAAAGTCTTCACTTGAAATAATATTACGTTATACTTCAGCTTTTAAAATATTTTCAAATACATTATCCCCTCTGATTTCACAAATCACCTACAAGTAAAGGTAAACATTATGAACTGCATCTAGTAGACAAGAAAATGAATGCTCAGTGTGATTAGGTAGTCCAAGTTCATCAACTAATAAAAGGCAAAAGAATGTCTTCTGAAATCTAGTCAGTAGCATATCATCATATTTTCTCTCCTAGTTGCAAAGAGAAGCTTTTATATAGTCAACCGTGCCCGTACTAACAGCGTCGAGGATATATTTTATTTTGCTGTCTTTTAAAAACTAAGGACAGCCAGTCCTCAGAATGCACAATAACATAGCACATATTGTAAGTGACTCTTCAGCTTATACTCGATATAATTGGAGTTGCCGGGCCCCTTGGCCACGTTAAAAGTTAAAAAGACTGAGTAGTGACGATCCCAAATTAGAGCCGTGAAAGGTAAGTAGTTCTTTATTTAGTTATGGAGGCAACATTTCAGAAGACCTCCGTATAGCTGTATGTCATCAGTGTCTGTGGAAGTACATTTCCTACTCTAACAACATTTCAAATGCCAGTTTTTACTCTACTAGCTGTATTTCTCAGAGCAACGAGAGAAGAGCTTTCTCAGTTTTGTTTCCTCAGCAATTCCAATCTTTCTCTCATTCTCTGTAGATAACTGCACTTTCTTATTGTCTGAATTAATTGAGACTATTCAGTGTGAACTCTTTCTTCTTCCTACCTCTGCCTGGCAAAGTTGCCTGTCCTCCCTTCTCTTCAACCTGTCTTGGAGGAAGATGTGTTTCTTCTCCTCACAGGCTGTTACCTCCTGCTCCTTGATTTAGCCCTTGACATCCCCTCCAGTGACTTTCTCAGTTCTCTTACCTCTTAAAACTTCTGTTGCTCCCTCTTAGCTTACTAGTAAACTGTCTTTAAAACACACAAACACACACAACCTCTCAAACTATAATTCACTTTTATTTTGGTCTTCGTAGAACTTATCAAAAGAATTATTTGCACTCATGGCCATGGTTTTCCCCTGTCATTCTCTGCAGCCTAATTTCTACTTCAGTCCTCTATGGGAACTGCTGTCCGATAGGTCACATGCAAATTATCAAATCAACAAGAACTTTCATTAATCCTTAGCCTCTTTGAGTTTTGGGATTTGAGAACCCATTCATCTTCTCCCTTCACAATTCCTTTTTAATTTTTTTTTTTTGCTCTTTTCTGTTTTTCCCAGCCTTATTGAGATATAATTAACATCATAATTCTTTTATTTAAATATATAAGTTTTAATGAGATGTAATTTATAAACCAGTGGATTTTATTATATTCACAAGGTTGTGCAACCATTACCACTATCTGATTCCTGAATATTTTCACACCCCCCTAAAAAGAAACCCCATACTCATTAGCAGTCACTGTGTTTTATCTCCTCCCTCTAGCCCCTTGCAACCACTAATCAATTCTGTCTCTACAGTTTTGCCTATTCTGAGAATTTCACATAAATGATTCATACAATATGTGGTCTTTGTGACTGACTTCTTTCACTTAGCATAATGTTCTTGAGGTTCGTCCCTTTTATGGCTGAGTAATATTCCATTATATGGATAGACCACATTTTGTTTATCCATTCATCAGTTGATGGACATGTGGGTTGTTTCCACCTTTTGGTTGTTAAGAATAAAACTGCTGTGAACATTCATTTTCAACTGTTTGTGTGGACATATGTCTTCATTTCTCTTGGGTATATACCTAGGAGTGGAATCGCTGAGTCACATTCTTATGCCTTGTTCAACATTTTACAGAAGTCTTTCAACTTTTTACTGTGCATTGTCTTCCTTTTTGCTAGCTCACCTCTAAACAAAATGTAGATGTTCCCTAAGTCTGGGTCTTCCCCCTCTTTACTCTTTACCAGCAATCTAATAGTTTCCCTTTGTTTTAAATGCTGTCTAATCTTTACTTTGGGGAAACTGTTTTCAGCCCACTCACTCTGAACCTAGAGCTCTGTGTTATTGTTATATACTAAAGAAATCTTCTGGTTATCCTGCCATCAGGTAAACAGCATCATCTTCTCTCCAAAGCCTGTGTTTTCTTTTTTTTTTAAGATTTTATTTATTTATTTATTTTTAGATTTATTTATTTATTTATTTGACAGAGATAGAGACAGCCAGCGAGAGAGGGAACACAAGCAGGGGGAGTGGGAGAGGAAGAAGCAGGCTCATAGCGGAGGAGCCTGATGTGGGGCTCGATCCGATAACGCCGGGATCACGCCCTGAGCCGAAGGCAGACGCTTTAACCGCTGTGCCACCCAGGCGCCCCAAAGCCTGTGTTTTCTTATCAAAGCTGCCCACCCCCTTTCCAGCAGTGGAATAGCTATTCTTCTAGTTACCCTTGACTTAAAATTTTGAAGTCATTATTTACCCCTTCCTAGAAGCCTTTACTCTGTGCGAGTTTACTAAGTCCTGCCATTCCACTTTGACAGGATCTCTTGTGATTCTCAGTTTTAATTAAAGTAGTTCTTATTATGTCATATTTGGACAGTTGCATGTACCTTTTAGCTGCTCTTTCTACCTCACATCTTTATCATTCCTCACTCTCTCCATCACTTCTTATCTGTCCTTCACAACAGGACTTCAGTATTGTCGTGGGGTCAGACTTATCTCATCATTTGCAGATTTAGCAACATCTGCCTTTACCTTCTAAGTAATATGAAGACTTTTTTTCCATTGAGTGTTTAGTTATGTCCATTAATTAGCTCCAACACTCCTTCCCATGATGTTTAACTAGCTCCTGAGCTAAGCACATGCTTTATCCAAGATTAGTTATTTTCTTTTCACTGTGTATGATCCCACATATTCTTTGCCACTGCTTGGTGTGGCCATCTCCTGTCACCTTTACAAGATGAACTATTTGTCATATAAGTTCGTCCCATTTTTTGCATCCCCATAAAAATTTATCTGAGCTTCCCAACTGAAAATAATGTCTTCAGTTTATGAACCCCTGAGATGTTTTTAAAACATTTTTATGAACTTTTTTGACTTTAAACCAAATGTTTCTTATTAGACACAAAACTCTTTGAAGGTAAAAACAACGTCATATCACCCACCTCCTACCTCCACAAGTGTGCAATGGTTAGTTCTTTGCTTGGTACATGGAACATACTTGCAAAAAAAATTTTAATGACAAGTAATTTTTGATGTATTTTTTCTTGCAAATACTTTTCCAAATTCTACCTCTTTTGCAATTTTATTATTAAATTGAAGAGGAAATCCAGGATTCAAATAATAGTTTACTTTCAGATATTATACTATAATTTAGTAGCATTTATTTTCAATTAATATCTAGTGTGCCAGTTGACATTATAAGAGTGTAGCAGTGATAGGTCTTTAGTCCATATCCAAACTAAAGATGGCATTGGCCTTATAATGAGGAAAAAAAGCAACTGTAGGTATGTGAGAAATAAAAAGTAAATCCAAAGTATGTTTGGAAAAATAATAAAATATTTTATAGCAGAAAGAGAAAAGACTGAAAGACTGCACATAAACCATTGTAGCTCCTGGAACATGTACCATAATAAAGAAATATTGTAAAATCTTAATTTTAATAATTTTAATAAAATTAGTTCCAATTCCTCTTTACCTTTCATACTTGGGACTTTTGAAGTTGGACAGAATTCCTTAATTTGTGAACAGAATTCTATTTAGTATTTCTATTGATTATATTAATGTCCTTTATGGGTTGCATTAGCAATTCATTATTATTAGCAGCAGAATAATAAAGAAAATAGAAACATGAATACCAGGCTGCTTAGTATTACTTACTGTAGCCTGTGGAATGCCAGCTCTAAGGAAGAGAATGTGTTCATCCCATTAAACTGAGTATAGGATTCTAGACCTGAAAAAACAAAACCTGTCTTAGCCATTAGTTACCATTAATTCACAGGCTTATTTTACAAAAGGGTTTCTGAGCTTATCTGGGAGTTTGGAGCCATCCTGAAAGAAACTGAATATTGGGTTTGGATCTGAACCTGGACAATTTTGTTAGAACTTCTGAGAATGACTTAAGAATCCATTCCATCACATATTCAATACCTCAATTGCCTCTCCTTTGAATCTACATCATGAATGCCAAGCCAAAACAGCCTGACAGTTGATTGGTAAATAGGATGCTTTCTAATTAATTCCTCAGTTTGACTCCCCTAGTAGTCCATGCTATGAACACAATATATCTACACATTTATTCTTTAACTTTATGTAAGATATACTGTAAAACAAAAATAACAATTATTGTAAAAAATATTTTTTAGCAATTAGCTTTTTTCCAAAACAAACTTAGTCTAATTATGGATCAGCCATGATACAATGAAAGGTCAATAGCTACAGATGCATAATTTCACTCTGATAGATTGCTGTTTGAAAATAGGATATGACAATTAGATGATTAATTTTCTTCTATTAAATAGCATTATGAGACTTCAGATTACATTTATCAGTATATTCTCTTTAGTGGGAACATATTGCAAGGCAAGGCCAAACAGAATAGGAATTCATATCCTTCGTGGAAGGATCCAAATATGCTTTTTATCAACCACACTTCTGAAAATAATTAGACAATGAAATTCTGTTTGAAAACTTATTTTACGTTCAGTATTCAAAGTAACGTGTTAAAGACATCACATGTTAAAGGTTAAAACGTGAGTATGAGGAGCAAATTTTTGAATGTCCTGCTGGCAATTTTTTTTTAAATTTTTTTTATTTTTTATTTTTTGGTTCTGGTTATCTGCAAAGTATACACCCCTTGTCAGTATAACTAGGGAGTGCCTGTGTAAACATTCTTGTTTTGCCTGTTCCACATAATCGTTTCTTGTATCATATTTCTTCTGACCTCGCTATCTGAAACCAATTACAGGAGATCCATTTGGGCTGCATCTATTTTCATAAGAAGCCTAGGCAGCAGTGTTTTTCTCAGAGATGAATATCAACATCAAATATGCTTCTGAGTGCTTTGTTATTTATGTTTCAGAGAGATTTTGTAGCCTTCAGCTCTCAAGAATGTGTCATGCTGTGCTGTTTATACATTGAAGATATTAATGGGTGTAGATGTCATTTTTCATTTTAATGTCTCAAATGCAACAGGCTGATAGGTTAAGCATTCCTATTTTTATGGGGAGAGATATGAGTGATGTCTGTTTTCTCCCAAAATATACATATATTTACTTTGAAAAAAAAAAGAAGTTATTTATAAACCTTAGAATACTCAACATTTTTGGTTTCACTGGGTGTTTCTAAGCTATTCTCAAACAATTTTACTCCTGGTGAAAGTTTTCAGTGTTCTTAAGAAGAAAACAGTATTGATCTGACAGGTTACAAAGCTTTTTTACTCTTAATTCTCATAATGACCTCCTCACTAGAGTTACTCTCTGCATATGAGATTCACAGGTAGCATAGAATTATTACTGTTGTGGAAGGGTGATATGCTTGAACTTTGTTTTTCTTACAGAATTTTAATTTATTTGAAATTAAACAGTACTATTGGGAATGGTGTTTTCAATAAATATTTTTTAAGTTTTTATTTAAATTCCAGTTAACATAAAATGCAGAGCATATTTTAGAGCAAGATACACTGAATTCTGAAAAACTTACGCATTCCCACACCTCTGCAGCCTAACGAAAAGTGTATCTTTAATCTATTAGAAAGGTTTTTATTCATCTTTTCAAGATATTTTAATTTAATCTGATTCCAATTTTTAAAATGTCCTACCTTAATTTTTTTTAGCTTTACTAAAATTAGATAACTTCATTAAGTAAAGTGCACTCTTAATTCAAAACAAATGTGTTTTTGGAAACTAGATAGGGTTGGCTGCCTTAGAAACCTCTTTCTTGTTGTTCACTAGAATCACATTCAGTCTATTAAAGGAGATTTTGTAAACATCTTTTGCCTTTTGTTCTAAGGTTTGTTTTTGTTTTTGCAGAGGGTGGGTGATCATATAAATACCTAAACATCTCATAGAACTTAATGCCTGGCCCTGGAATTTATCTTTTCTATTTACCAATTTAAGTGGGCAAGTGATTTTCAAATTAATATTTTATGTAATTTGACACCTAACACCTTATATTGATGAAAGTATTTTATCTCCTAATCTTTCATCTTTTGCTTCGCTACAGTAATAAATTACAAAGATGAACTAAATGTCTCTGAGCAATTGTTTATTGAAATTCAGTCCTAAAATGATATCCAGAATACTGGAAATAAAAATGTCATGCGATGCCTGCAGTGAGAATGCAAACTGCCAAAGATTCCTACTTATGAGTTTTAAATCATTCTGATCTCTTAGAGTTGTTTTTTGTTCTCCCACCTCTTAATGTTTACTCTAGCAGTCTCTACTGCTATTAAAAGAATGTGGAGATAGTGGTCCTTTTTCACAGGAATTTGTATTAAAAGATGATCCTGGACTATTTTAAAGATAACTCTAAATGTGTACGGAAACCAAGGTACTTTAAAAGTTTATCTGGCCATTGGTGGTATTCCATTATAATTATTACTCCTTTAAAAACAGTGTACATGTATGCTTTTGTCCAGTGAAATTTTCGTGAGCTGCAATTCTAATAGATCTAATTTTCCAGTGTCTTTCTATAGCCAGTGGATGTTATGTATTCCATTGGGTTACTTGTTTGGGCTGAGGCAAATGAACATCATGCAAGGTGATAAAATGAATAGGACTGTAGGCTTGGGAGACAAGAGCCTGAAATTTTGACCAAACTGTGCTACTGCTTTGGACTTTAATCAAGTTATTGTTGTATTGGTCCTTCAGTCACTTGTCTGCAGAACATGCAGGCTAGGCTAAACAGTCTGTAGGGTTTATGTCTAGCTCTAGAATTCTTCAGTTTATTTGCAATAACTGGTCAAATGATCAGAATGTTAGAAGAGTTCAGAGTTCCATCAGGTATTGTTAGAGTATATGGTGAAACCCAAGTCAAGGACATCAGAACACTTAGCCATAAAAACAATATATATTCAGTGGTAGTTGTTCCATTCAAACACTTACAAATTCAAACATAAAAAGATTATGTTGTAGGTTTTTTTTTAGGTTTTGATAAATGAATATTCTCTCTTTACAGGTGAAAATAATTCATCATGGTGCCGTATGTTCTCCTTAACTAGAGTTTTACTCATTGCTATCTAATGGTTTCTTTGATGGGACACAGACAGTATGGCCCACTGGAATAATGCACTCTGGCCTGGAAGCAGGAGACCTTGAACAAAACACTTGATTACTCTAGGCCTCATTATTCTCATTTGCTAAACCGAGGGCATCAGAAGATGATTCCTAAGATTGCTTTTAGTCCCAGCCATTCATGATTTCAGGTTTCAGAACTGTGTTCATTAGAATCCTCTAAGAATAATAAATGGCTACAGAATTAAATATAAACTACCTAAGAGTACATGTATACTGAAATAAACTAGTGAACTCAAAGGAAAAAAACAATCTTATGGAAAGATTAGGCAAAGTTGTGTGGATTTTGGCATCAAAGGCGAAAATAGTTGACAGATTTTTTTTTGAGAGTTTCACATAGACACAACACAGCCTAAGTCACACTATCGTAATTTCCACTTGAAAAAATGTCATTTGGAGTTTTTTTCATAGGTTACGATTAAAAAAGGAGAGTTGTATTATTTAGAATATTAAGTGTATTTTAAGCTAAGTTTTGTGTTAATAAAGTATTTGTGGAATTTTTTATTTGGTCTTTTTTTTTCACCGTGAACTTGATAATAAAATTTCTTGAGTTCACTGGAATGTGCCATCCTTAGAAACATTTAGGTTGTAATTCCTTGAAAAACTGAAAAAACAAAAGATTGCTATGAGTGAGTGTTTCCAAATGTAAAAAGTGTGCTTTACAAACTATGCCAGATCCTGCTCCGGGAAGACAAATCAGTGTTGTTAGGGGATGGTGCTAGTGCCTTCAGTTTGTTTACTTTGGTTTCTATGTCTGCCTGCCTTCTCAGAAAACTTGCTTGGAGCCAGACTGTAGCAGCCCTCTCTCTGTCTTTTCATAATTGATCAGGGGATGACTGCCTTCCCTGAGGGTTAAGACGTGGCAACTTTTTCTGTTTGCTCAGCATCTCAATGCAGTAGTTCAAACATTGTTCACACCAGCTGGCAGTGTAATGCCATATGCACATCTTGTCAAAGCAACTGTTGTCATGGATACTAGAAACTCTCTTAAAAACCAGATCATTGATTCCAATCAAAATTGTACTTTTTATCAGCTTGGAATCTCAATTATTAGAGTAGAATATTGATCTAAGATATTTCTCCCATCATGTAGAATTTACCTCGTAGTCTAAAACACTGAATAACAGTGTAGGGCAATGATTTATTTTAGTCATATGTGTTGAAAAATTTCATCATTAGTGTACATTGAACGCAGTTATTGGGAGAAAAAAACGAGTTTGCAAAATAGAGGCTCTTCAAAAGTTTTTTTTTCCCCTCAATTTACACTGCTACTTTTAAAACATCTCAATATGTATTTTTTATGGCACTCGTTTTTATATAAGTTTATATAATACACTCACCAAACTGTCTCTCCTCCTGTAAAAGAAATGCTTACATTAATTCCTTATGTTAAGTTTTATTTTCCTGAATGGGGGAAAAAAACATAAAAATAAATGAAAACATCTTCTATTTTGATTGGTATTCTGTCACACATAGAAACAAACCTGATTGGTTGAGTGGTAATTTCTTTGTTCTCTGATTTTGCTAAGAATGCAAATGAAAACCACTCAATTTTATTTGGCATTAAAACTGCACTTTATTTTGTCAAAGGAGAGGTTTCCCCTTGAATTGTAAGTACAAAAAAAGTGTTTTTAATCTTTAGTGAAAATCCTTATTAATTCACTTTCAAGATAATCTGATGTTGATTTGTCAAATTTAATTACAGCTTCCGGTAACACTTGAAGTCTACTGCTTTTGCTTCAAAATTGTAATATGAAAATGCAAATTGAATGATAATTTAAAAGGGAGTGGGCATTTTAGTTGAACACTCAAAGACAAGTTCCTTGTGGAAATGAGGTTATTGATGCAGTTTATGATTTTTTCCTCTTTAAGCACTTTAAACAAATTAACTTTATTTCCTGCAGGATTACATGGATCTCTATGACTTTAAGTAAAGTTGTATATGTGTGATATGTGGAATTTTTATTTCACATTAGAAGATCTTTAATAATTCTTTCTAGAAAGGAGGATGGGAAAAGGGGTTCTCATACATTGAAGCCTTTTACTGTTAACCAAGATATAATCAGTTATTGATAATCAATTTACCTTTCAGCAAAGTATTTAGATATTGCCCCTTTTTTACTTCTAGGCTCTCCAAGCAGCAAGACAACTTCTCTTACAGCAGCAAACAAGTGGATTGAAATCTCCTAAGAGCAGTGATAAACAGAGACCACTGCAGGTTAGTAAAGCATCTTGTCCTTGGGATCTTATTTTAAAAGATGTTCATAATGATAACAAATGTGCAGAACAAGTTGTATACATTCAGAAAATTTTTTCATTTGCATATGTCAGTAATTTTAATTCAAAAAGAGAGCTCATTTTATCTTCTTGAAAGGAAAACAAAATTTCTATTCCCATAGATTTCAAAAGTCTACAAGGTCACTTATTACAAAAATTATATAGAAACCACATTTGGTATATGTAAGCGTAAGAAGTTTTGTATAAAACTCCCTTGTGGGATTTTAACGGAATTTTATTCACAAATAAGTTAAAGTAAAATGTGAAATTTCTTCCTTAAAAGCAAAACCATAGTAAGATGGTATGGAAGGAGACAAAGCAGTCTTAGACAACCCTCGCAGTTGTATCCAAGTGACAAATGCAGAAAACCTCCAGGGTTGCCAAAAAAACTGTTTGAGTTTGCCAAGGAGTTATTGCTGTTGCTACAGTTATAAAAACACATTCTGGAGTTTGTTGTCCTTACTCACTATGTTTGTCCTGTGAAACTGATAGTATGTATGTCCTTTAAAGTAACTTTTTGTTATATAATATAACCATTGTTTTATATAATCTTACCCAGAGTACATAGGACACTGTTTGGGAGGAAGAAACATTTTTAGGGTGTAATTATTAAATGTTTGGAAGGTAGAATCTGAGGTTTCATAAAACATCTCTCAAAATGTTTATCAGCTCTGTTGAAAGATAAGCAATGCTTTTTCCTGATCGTGGGCTATGTATATGTCTAATAAGGTAAGCTTAGTTTGAAAAAAAAAAGTAAGCATCTTTCTTGTTGCTTTATTTTACCAAAATAATCTTGGATTTTTTTTTTTTAATGGCCTAGCTGTATATTTTTATTTTCAGGTGTACTCCCAGATGTTAGTAACTAAGTCTTATATGGTGGCGTCCTGAAGCTTAGGATGTATGACAGAGAATTACAGGCTACTGTTCTACACAATCCACAAACTACTTATTATGTAAAAACTGGATTAAATTTTTGGTCCCTAGACAAATTCGAGATGAGAATATATATTCTTGGGAACAAACCCGTTTGCAGGAGGAGGATGGGAAAAAGGAGGACTTGTGGAGAGGGGATGTGTTCCAACAGTCTAAAGTTCAAATGTCTGCCATGAGGCAAATGTTGTATTGAATCAGCCTGAGTTTAAGATTCATTTTATTTTTTTTAATAAATGTCACACTCTTTTGTTTGAACTAATCAGTAATTTTATGGCGACACAACTTCCTCACCATCATCTCTCCCCAAGTAATGCCAGTGATTGGTGTCTTTCCATCGAACTGTCTTATTCCAAGACAGCCTCTCCATACATTTGCATGACAGAGAAAAATTTACATAGAAGTCACAGAAGATAGCAAATGAAATGTTTCCTTCACTGTGGCTTCTGAGTGGGAATTTTGCACTGTTGTTGGCATAACAGAGGAGGGTTAGATGCTGGCAGCATAAGCCAAAGGTAGGAGTTTATTGTTTTGACTATTGGAAAAACACTACATACATATTGTCCTAATTCTGTTTTAGCCTGTCTGTTGACAAAATAGGCCAAGTAGTTGTTCCTTCTGACCCAAAGCTAAGTCCAGTAGAAGTTTCTTTATTGCTGGTTACCAGGACATCTCTGGAAAGAATGGCTGGGCTTTAGTTTTTTTCTTTCTTTCTTTTTTTCTTTTTCTTTCTTTCTTTCTTTCTTTCTTTCTTTCTTTCTTTCTTTCTTTCTTTCTTTTTTTGTTATTGTTGTATTGGAAGGCAAGATTTGATACTTTGTTTAACTAAAATATACATAATATTTCTTAGAAAACATACACATATAATGTAGGGATGTTAGTGACTCTAAAATCAGAAATTGTTGCTTATGTACCAGATGTTGTATAAATAAAATATTGAGCAGAAGTCCTCAATTTTGTTATTTTATTGTGTAAGGGTGATTGAAAGTAATTTAAATACCTTTTAACTATTTCAGATGCTAACCATTACTACAAAGACTTTTCTTGTGTCACTTATATTTAGTATTTTATGATGCATATTGATATGAGTATATCTCTATGTAAAACTAGCATTTTTAAAATTATTTTGTATTTCAGTCCAGTCTAATGCCAAAACATCATAGAAATGAACAGTTGGTTTTTATGAATGAGAATTTAGAAATAATGAATGAAGACTTATCTGTTCACCAAAATATATACTGCTATTAATGTGAGCCTAAAGTTTTAGTATTTCATAGTATTTGGTGAGTTTAGCAACTGTAAACATACTGCTATTGTGTTGAAAACCTAAAAGCATTTTATACTAGTTTACATATGTTGTTAAATGAGGGTATTAGGTAATGCTTATCCTTGCATCTGCAAATGCTATTTAATGTGAGTTGCACTATTACCACTTATGTTAAAGGGCTGAATATTTTTGTTAAAAATTTTAACCATTTAATATAAGTTTAACACTTTAAAACTTTAGTTTTTTTCCACAGTCTTGTTCTTTTTCTGCTTAAATAAGAGTTTAACCAATCTTTCAAAATAGAGTTGGTGTAGATTATGTCTTAAAATTCCTAAAGATAATTGAACATGTTTCAAAATCTGCACTTGCAAAGGCTAGGTATTTGGTGCTGATCATAGATCATGGTGGTTTGTGTTTTATCAGGCATAACACATTTTTAGAGGACCAAAGGAGCATATGTGTTTTTCATTTTAAAATATAGTTTTGATGGAGAACTGTTTTATAAAGTTTGAAAAAATACAGATTTTTTTAAAAATCTGTTTTAATGGCTCAAGTCACAAGAACAATCTTGTTACACTCAACTGATTTCTTTTAAATGTTGAGAAGTGGTAGCCAGATTTGAAGTGTGACATGATAGAGAGTCTATTTCTAGAAGACTAGTATTTATCTACTACTACTTTTTCATTTACATTTTTTCAGGGTTTTGTGCTATAGATGGCATAGATATTAGCCTATCTAATACAAAATGGAAAGAAAAAAATCACATCTGACAAGCTTGAGTACGGATTGTGTAGTAATTTCACTTTCATGTACAGGTATCTGAATATATATATTTGAAACATGTTTACATTTCCCATTCATTACATAAAACACCAGTTGAATAGGTCCAATCAGTAGGTACATTGATTAATGACATATTGATGAATAATATATAAAGATTGTGATGCAAATAGGAGCTGATAGCAACCTAAGCATTACCAGATGTTTCTTCTTTACATTCTTACTATGTACCCCAGAAAACATACATAACACCTGAAGATAACCTTTTATCTTGATTTGTGATATTTATTAATATCTACTCCTGGCAATTCATAGACTTGGTATACCCATAGTAGTCCATAAAAAGAAAAGTTAGCCAAAGAGAATAAGTAATGCTTTCAATTTCATGAAACTAATTTCCAGTTTAAAAAGAGTAGATTTTTTTACTCTTTTTAAAAACATGCATGCACACGCACACAAAGACATACATTTGCATATGCATATGCACACATGCACACTTCAAGAAACTGTAAATCTTTAATCTTTTTTGTAAAATACATTATCAGTTTTCTAGCCTATGACAAATCTACTTAATTTAGTTTAGGTATGAAAATTGGTCGCATTATTGTTCTTGTTACATTTACAGCCATGAGACAGACTTGTGGTTCTTCAACAGCTGTGCAGAGCAGAGACGTAAATTTAAGGTAAATGACATTGCTTTGCTATCTTAGATGAATATTAGTATTAGTATTGTAATCACTTCCTTCATTGTAGGTTAAAATCTAATATAAGGTTATCTTTTCCAGTAAGTAATTAAACATTTTTTTAAATAACTGTGTTAAATAGTTGAAGATTGGAAGAATAAAAAGCAAAAGTGAATTAAACTTAGGGGTCTTATTCTGACTCTGCCACAAACTAGTTACATAAGTTTAAGGAAGCCACTCAACATTTTTAAAATAAAGACATTGGACTGACTGATCAGCAAAATATTATAATCTGTGCTTACAGATTTATTTTTTTTTGAAGTAAGTTATAGGCATCTTAATTTTTCAGGAATAGCTGTATCTTGCTGGGTATTAATTTATGAGTTAAGGAGTATGTTTGTTTGTTTCTTATAGTTACAAAGCACTTTTTTATTAACATACCATAGCCAAAAATAATGTTTTGGAATCAAGGTATTAAATCTCATATACATGGAAACCACTGTGCAAGTATCATTTTGTACAATATCTGAGGAAACTTTGTTCTGTTTAATGCCTTGAACTAGTTTAATAAATTAATTTTAGGAGAAATATAAGCTACACGAAGAATTATTTTACCTATGTATTTACTTTAATAATCTACATTAAAATATGTTGTGCAATTTAGCGAATTTCTACCTTTCTCTACTTCTTCAGTTCAAAATGCTAAAACTGACATCTGCAGACAAAACAAATTCTGCAATAAACTGATCAGCACTTCTAAAATTTCAAATTCTGGGAAAAAATCAAGAATAAAGTATAAAATATAATTAATGAATTATATATTCTGGGAGAAATTTCTAACTGTAGGTACAGAATTAGACATTGATAAATATGTTTAGGAAATTATAAAAGTTCATGCATGCAGTGGTAAAAAATAATATTGAATATGTTCTCTTCAACATAATTTCAGATTTCTAGTATTTAAGAATTAGAGAGAAGCTAAAACACATTTTGTTTGAAATACTGAAAGTAACATAATAAAGAAATTTGCAGTATGATTTGAGTAGGGCAATGTAAACTGATGCAGAAAATTTAATAAGATTTTTTTAAGTTTTTTTGTTATTTATATTTCCTGTGTATCAAAAAGTTAAGCAGTAATTCTAATACATTGTTTTTATATCATAAATCATAGATTTTAAAAGAGTTTAACTTAAAAACTGTTCACAAGGACTGATTATGCCTTGTGTAGTCCTGATTTTCCCATTACAGTAGAGAACATTTCTTAAAAGGCAACATGAAATAGGCCGTTTTACAAGAATGTTGCAGAACAAAATCTTCTCAAAATACTGTGGTGTTACCACCTGTGGCCAGCTGCTCAAGGCTGACACCCTGTGGAGGAGGCTCTAGGATGTCTAGTCCATCATTGCTAAGTGTCCTTGTGTGGAAAACTTGTGTATGATCTAATCATGGCAGGTAGGAGAAAGAACATGTGTTTTGAGTCTGAAGCCTACCTTGCCTTTAATTAATTAGTAGGACTTAGGGTAGAGTCCTTGGAGTCTATCTCTTGGAGGCTGTTACCTCATCTCTAAAAAGGAAATAAGGATACCCATCTTGCAAGATTATTATGAAGACTACAAAAAATATTATATATAAATATTATATAAAGCACTAGCGTAAATCCTTGCACTTATAATGAGTTAATAAATAATTCCCATTGTGATCAGCTCCAGCAAATTGATATTTAATCCAAGGTTATAAATATTCTATAATATGGTTCCTTTTCTTTGGCCAGAATTTTCACTATTCACTACATATGCCTAATTTATAAGAAAACAACAGTGAGAGTTTTAGGTACTACTCAAGTATCTCTCCGTTCTAGAGGTCCCCAAAGTATCCATATTTCAGACTTGCCACATATAAGCTTACATTTTAATGTTTGCCTTTCCTACTAGACTGTGAGCTCTTTGTCAGCAGGGACCATGATCATCCTGCTCATCTCCAGTGCCTAATGATGCCTGGTGAATAAATAGAGCTCAATAAATACTTGTATAGATGCTATGAACCCTAAATGCCAAGCTAACGAGTATGTACTACATGGTTTAGGTAGCAGGAACCTTAAAGGTTTTTGATAAGCATGTGATATGATCAAAGCAGTGTTTTGTGAAGACCTGGCCAACAATGGAGCATTTGGAGGATGTTTTGGGGGAGGGGAATTGCAAGGGATCTAGAATAAGGATAAACTTTTTAAAAATTTATTTAAATAGGCATATGATGGATTGAGCCTTAGACTTTTTGAGTTTGAGGTAATGGCAAGAAAAGCAAGTTGAAGTAGCAAACATTTAGAAAATTAGAACTTGACTGAGAGGTTATAGCCAGAGATAAATATTTGTGAAATAATCCAGAAGTGAAAGATGAATTCATGAGAGTGGAGAAGATATCTGGGAAAGATGATTTACCAAGAGGAGCTCAGTAACATCCACATTTTTTTAGAGCAAAAAGGAAAAGAAGCAGAGAAAGGAAAGAAAAAAAAAAAAAGACAGGAAAAGAAGAACCAGATTAGCATTTAATATATCAAGGAAGGTCAAGGAGCAGAACAGTTTTTAAAAGGTGGAGCTTGTAAACCGTAACAAGCAATGTTCATGAGGATGAGCATTTTCATACATACAATGTTGAATTGCAACATCGGTGATTTTTAGTCCCCCTCTTAAATCTTTGTCATTCACCAGTAACTCTTAGGATCTGCAGTACTAAAGTGATCAATAATGAATGGGGAAAAAAAACTTTAATGTGAATGTTAACTGGAAAATGGAGAATTAGTAAATATACTTCTATTTCTCAGATTGCTGTGTCTCTAATTGTATAAGTAAATGTATATTGCATATCTAATACTGAATTCCCATAAATTCAATCTGGAAGAAAACTGCTTTCTAGGAGGTTAAATTTTCCCTTTTCTTACCTACCCAAGCATGTATTTCATTGTGTAATCCATTAGGATTCTAAGAACATATTCCCTTGACTTCTCTATCTTAACTAAAGTGAGAGGAAGAAAGAAATAGAACATTAATATTGTTAAGGGAGCTCTCCATAGGATTTAAGACTTAGGCTGTGAATTTTATTTTAAGATGTTTGGAGGTGTTGTACAAGCTAAATTGAATGACAAAGTGAATAGTGTGAGTACATGATTAAAGACAAAAAGTGAAATTATTTTGAAATTCACTTACATTTAAGATTCCTTGTGTGTCCTCAGTGGATTTTATTCATATGTTTCTATCATCCTGCATTCTACCTTTCCAGTTGGTTTTCTTAAAATTTCTCTACTACCTTCAACTTTCCTACTGTACTCTTTCTTCCTTTATCTGTTCTTTTCTCTCATCATGTAATCTTGTCCATTTTGCTTAATCCGTATCCCTTCAGTCACAGATTGAGAAAAGAGTAACTTTAAATACCTGTAATTACTTAATTCTATCTTGAACATAAAAGATATTCTAGCATATCATCTTATCAATAAAATAGGAAAAGTTTGCTTCTTCTTACAATCCAGTATCTGATATTTAGTTCTTATCTTGCCCCAAGAGAAGTTTCCATCTTGCTTTTTTAAGTTGTAGTTTTAGTATGAAAGTAACTCTGCTCTTGAATATCTCAGCTACTTAGAACCTTGGGGCATTTCATTTAGTGCTAACATGCTCCTGTTACTGGTAACATTTATAGGCGGCTCTTTAAAAGTCACCATCAGAATGGTTGCTGTTATTCCTTAAATCCTTTTGTCAGATATTCCAGAAAACTCACTGAGAGATGAATATTCAAACTAGAATTGCTTAGGATAGTTATATTAAATGGCCAGTTTTTCATGGAGATCTCAAGTTGTGCTGATTATGATTATTTAAATAACGCTGAATTTGGAAGCAAAGCATTTGAAATGATCAAACAGAAGTATAACGAATTATTCTTTCAAAAATATTTAAGTCACCCTACCTTAATATGAAAATCATATAAGCTCATTATAAGAATCTAACACATTTTAAGTTAAATTATGGTTGGGCACTAAGTTACTTTTCCCAAAGGCACTTAATAAATATTAATAAATTGCTATAGTGTAGTAGATTTTTTAAGATGAAAATTATGTTCTCTGATTAGATAAGGAAGAAACCACTCATGAGAACTAATTATAGTAGACCCTTGACATTCACAAGGTATGCATCCTGAGATCCTCATGAACCCTCAATTCAAGAAATTCCCAGTTCAAAAATATGGCACGATCTATGCAGGCTTCCTTCCAAATACTATTCTTACTCTGAATCAAGCTACCATTGTCACCTCCCAAGTGTAGTATAAGTTAACAGCTTTCAGCTTTCAATAAAGTTTACCTCTTGACTAATATCATTTTTTTTAAGAAGAAACTTTTTTTTTTTTTTTAACATCACAGGCTGTCCTACATCAATGAGAACAGGTAGAGAACAACAAAGCTACATTCATAAGAAGAATCTGTGGGATTGGAGGAGTTAGTTTATGTATGTGAGAAGTCAGTGATCTAAAAACTACATCAGGGCGCCTGGGTGGCACGGCGGTTAAGCGTCTGCCTTCGGCTCAGGGCGTGATCCCAGCGTTCTGGGATCGAGCCCCACATTGGGCTCCTCCACTATGAGCCTGCTTCTTCCTCTCCCACTCCCCCTGCTTGTGTTCCCTCTCTCTGGCTGTCCCTATCTCTGTCGAATAAATAAATAAAATCTTTAAAAAAAATAAATAAATAAAAACTACATTAGCCTCCTCCCAGCATGCTAGATTCAGTTTCATGGCCTGACAAATTGCGGAAGTATAATGCCTGGAACTTTGGAACTTGGTCATCTCAGAATAATCAGGCCAGTCCTCAACATCTGTGAACTTTTAATAATCCATTCTACTGGATCTTGCACTCTAGCATATGTGAGGAAGAATCGAGAATGAACAAATAAGTTGCCCTACCTTACTTCTTGATATTTTATGTGAAAAATTGAGAAAGGCTCTCAATATTAACATTTCCTCCTCCTTGATTTTAAATCTCAGTGACATTAATAAATGACCTGGAATGCTCTTTCAGAGTAAAAGTTGCCTGGAATGTTTTTAAGGGCATGCAGGAAGGCAGTGTCCTGGGGATGAAAAACCCTCTTGGAAGTTCAGTAGAGGAGTAGAAGCTTTATGTTAATGACCATGGGTTGTTGGGTGTTTGACCCAGGCATTCTGAGTTGATGTTTTAGCCCTGAAATGAGAGCTGTTTACATTCAGTTCACAGCCGAATAACATCCAGCTTACCTAAAGGTATTTGGTGGTTATATTTTTTAAAAGGCTTTGTTGTTTGTGGCGATTTTTATCGTTTTGTCAGTATAGACATAGAACAGGTGGTACCTAGTAGGTAAGCATTTTCATAACACAATATAGACAGAAAATTCCTTTGCACAGTATATAAATTCTTACACTTCTATTGCTAACACTTGCACTGCTATAAAAGCTGCCACCTTGATATCTTCTACTGCGAGTGCTACTGCACGTTCTCAAGTGACAAACCAAGGAACACACTGAGCATTATGATGTGCTGACATGAGGAAAATCTGTTGTCTTACAGAAAAACTCTAGTAAATTCTTCAATGGAGTATCTTTGTAAAAACAAAACAAACAAACAAAAACTCCACAAAGATAATAAAATCATTCTCTTCGTATTCCACCTTTCTTCCCATAGAACCAAGCATGTGACAGACATTTAAAACATACTAATTGGTGATTCAAATATGATTAAAGATTTAGTTTCTCAAAAAGTAGGGCATCTTTGCAAGTTTTCTCTTTTATTACAGGAGAACGTACTTCCCTTAACCAGTAATCACCCCTAGTCTTCTACACAGTCTTAGACTCCATTTAGACCAGTGGTTTCCAAATCCAAGAAATTACTTGAAAACCTTTTAAAAATGGAGAATCTAGGGTCCACCCCAGACCATTGCATAAAATTTTGGGGAGGATGGCATTTTGGAAAATCAAAATATTTTAGACTCTCCAGAAGATGCTAATGCAGCTGATCTACAAAGTAGTATATGCAGGAACCCTGAACTACTCTTCTGCAACAGTGGGTCCCTGTAATAAAAAAGTACTGAATGTGAATTCTCTTATTTACGTACTGTGTCATTTTTCCCCTCTGGGCCTCTGTTTCCCAACCTACACGATGAAAAAGCTGAACGAACCATGCTTCATGCTCCTGCCAGGTTTAGCACTCTTTGAATCTCTGTCCTGTGTTTTGTTTTTCTTTGTTTCCTTGTTTTATTTATATATATATATATATCTATCTTTAAATCTGAGCTCATTAAAAAGGCCCCTGAGTAGGTTTCCTGAGACATCTCTCTCTGTTTATTCTTTCCAGGATCATTTCCAACAATATTGTCAGAATTTTATTTTTACTTTCAGTCAGTTCTCATCGGTACTGTCAGTCAGTAAAATCATCCCTGATGAACTCACTCTCTTCTTATCTTTGATTTAAAAAAAAAATAACATCTGGGGGCATCCGGGTGGCTCAGTCGGTTAAGCTTCAGACTCTTGATTTTGGCTCAGGTTATGATCTCAGAGTGGTGATAGCAAGCCCTACTCAGTGTGGAGTCTGCTTGAGATCCTCCCCTTCTCTCTGCCCCTCCCCCCCACTCACTTGCACACACACTCTCTCTCAAAATAAATAAATAATAAATAAATAAATAAATCTAAAAAATAAAAATAAAAAAATAATATCTGCTTTCTAAAGTCCTCAGTACAGATCCACCATGCCCAGTTGTCCTCCCTTTCCATGTTAGAAACCTTAAGGAAAAGGCTAGTGGCTTCCAAGACAGCTGTCTGCTGCAATGGCCCTGGCATGCTGATCTCATTGTCCACCACACACTTTTTACATGTTAAATGAGCAGCAGTTTCTCTGACATTGCTTTATGGCTGCACAAAGCTGACACTTCCTTTCTTTTCTCAATATGCACTTCTCCACCTTCACCCAGAAAACTTCTGGGTAGTTTTGAAATTCCCATCGTCAGCTACTATGTGAAGTGTCTTCTGATACCTTCTCCTGCCACACACACACAAATAGAATTAATTATTCCTTTTTATACATTACTTCTGTGTCATATACCTACTCCTATTCTTGTATGTACCACACTGAAGCATAATTGCTCTACGTTCCTTGAGGCCGGGACAGTCTCACTCATCCTCACAGTTCCAGTATCTGGCACATAGTACATTTTGTGTAGATGTGTGGTGTCCATTGACCAGGGGTAGTCTATAATAAAGTTCCTCCTTTCTCCAAGGCTCCAGATGTGTTTTTGCAGTTGCTCACTGGGGCATCTCCACCCAGATCAAGTTGTTTTCAACTGAAATTATATATCTCTCCCCACTCTTATCCAATGTTTTTATCAACTTTTCTTAATTGTGTTCTACCGTCTCCAGGTATAAACCCTTCTCATCTGATTGGGTCATATTCCTCTTCCCTAATATGAAAGTTGCCTTTTTCTTCAGCCTCTCAGCATGGCTATACACATCATCATATACCTGATACGTTACAACCATCCCTTAATCCTTACTGCTTACTGAACATGCTATGTATTTATTTATTCATTCATTCACAAATGTTTATAGGTTGTTTCTTCTATACCAGGCACTTTCCAGGGCACCATGACCTAAAAGAACATTGACACCTACTTGCTTTTGTTCTTATTTCTCCCTCTGTTTAGAATGTTATTCCCACCCACCCCGTTATCAGTTGCCAAACTCCTACACAAATGTTAAGGCCCTATTCTCTTAAGTCTTCTCTGACTCTTCAGAGAGAAATAATGCCTCACCCATGTGTATTTCCAGAACCCATATCATACTTTTATTATCCCACATATATTAGTTATAAAGATTCAGTTACATGATTGAAGTCACATTACCCACCCCCTCTCACGTTGTTAATAGATCTTGTCTTTGCTCTAGTTAGGCAGTCTGTTTATGAATAATACTTCAACTGATTCCTTTTCCTATGTAGATAACATGTAATATATTTATTTAACAATAACCATTAATTCTTTCTCCTTTTATCTTTTCTTAAATATTTTCTTTCCTGATTTTATCTTCTGGTTTATTAATTTTATATACGTGTAATATTTTGCTTACAATAATCTCTTTCCCCCCTGCTATTCAGTCTGTTTCTTTTGAGTAAGATATACTGCTTCATTATTCTGTACTAGTCATGCTTCTAACCCCACTAAATATCAATGATACTTTTACTAGGGAACTGGAAGTAAGAAGTCTGTTTAGATGGGGCGCCTGGGTGGCACAGCGGTTAAGCGACTGCCTTCGGCTCAGGGCGTGATCCCGGCGTTCTGGGATCGAGCCCCACATCAGGCTCCTCCACTACGAGCCTGCTTCTTCCTCTCCCACTCCCCCTGCTTGTGTTCCCTCTCTCGCTGGCTGTCTCTATTTCTGTCAAATAAATAAAAATAAAATCTTAAAAAAAAAAGTCTACTCTACAAAACTATATTGGAAATGTACAGGATTACAAATGAGATGTGAGGATTTTTCAAAAGTCATCAAGGAACTATACTTTCTGTATGATTTATTGGTATATAACTTTTGTGAATTAAGTATATCTGTTGTTTTAGCCATGTGAATTTTGAATATTTCCACTAAAATACTGTCTAGTTTTCTATGGAGTTTATCAGCTGCTCTATTTAGAAATACAGATTTATTTTTCTCATGAAACATGGACTCCTCAGACACACAGTCCAGATTGGGCTGATACGTCTGCTCAAGGATGACGCAAAAGACCAGCGTTTCTTTTAGCCTCCTGCTCTGCCCCTGTGTAACCTTTGTCTTCATGGTCACAAGGTGGCTGCCCCTTCTTCAGACGTAATGTCCATGTTCCAGGCAGAAAGAAGGGGATGGCAAAATACAAACAAGTGTGAGCCAGCTAAATCAGCCCTCTTTAGTAACAAGTGTTCCAAGAAGCCTTACATAGCAGCTTCTATTTCCTTCTCGTTGGCCTGAACAGTATCACCTGAACATTCATTGCTTCAACTAAATCTGGGAAGCTGATTACATTTAACCAGGTACTTTTACCCCAAACAAAGTTTGGGTCCTTTTCATAGAGAAAAGGGGAAGGATAAATTTTATAGTAAGTACCTAATAGTGTCTGCCACCAACAGTGTACCATAGATGTTAGTACCATCTCATGTGGCCCAAGGGATAGGTGAAAAGAGATTTATGACTTGAGATGCTTTAGTGACAAGAAATTTTGTTGTTTTTTCCTTCTAGGAAAATTTAGAAAGACACAAACCTATGTATTAACATGACTAAAGATCAGTGGGTTATAGGGATTTATTCTAAGTTTTAGTATTTTTAGTCATAACTAAAATGTTCTTAAAGATTCAGTATATATTCAGTAGTAGGTAAAGCACAATGCTAAGTCAGCTAAGCGGAGGTGATTCGTCCCCTTCTGGAAGTTGCTACTGCTGCTTGGCAGTGCTGGTTCGGCACCGTGGTGCAAATACATGGGTACTAGAACAAAGACTGGAAAGTTTAAACAAATAAAGCATATGCATATTTTGCAAGTAGAGAAGCCAGTGTTTTTTGAAGGGTGATATTAAAAAAAAAAAACAGTCGTAGAAGCTGAATTTCAAATAAAATCAGAAGAACATTTTTCGTTTGCTATAACATATTAGGTTCTGGTATTTCTGGAAAGCAATAACTTTCCTAACTTTCCTTCCAGCTACAGTGAAGATAAAAGACATTCCGTACTTTTTCTGTATTTCCTGCAATTATCTGTATTATAAGCACCCATACTAGGAAAGAAAGGTACTTTGTGGGGCACCTAGAAGAAGTTCCAAGGAAACCTTATTCTCTCCCACCTCCAGCTCCACTGACTTGTAGAAGTTCTTTCTGTGTTCTACCTTTCAGGTACTTTACCCCTGATTGGTCATTTTGTTTCCACCTAAGCCCAGAACTGGTTGGTGCTGCTCCTGTTTTACCTACGGGGAATCCAAGAGCCAGAAAGGGTCAGTAACTTTCCCAAGGACCCAGGGTTGAATATAAGTTCCATCTGATTACAGGGTCACCCTTTCCAACCATGCTTTAAAATGGAAATGAATGGGGTGCCTAGGTGGGCAGCTCAGTCAGGTAAGCATCTGACTCTTGATTTTGGCTCAGTTCATGATCTCAGAGTTGTGAGATCAGCCTCCCATTAGGCTCTGTGCTGGCGGTGGAGCCTGCCTAAGATTCTCTCTCTCTCCCTCTCCTTCTGCCCCTCCCTTACTCCCTCTCTTACAAAAAAAAAAAAAAAAAAAGAAANTGAACGAATCATATCTTCAGGAATCCTCAGTTTGGGGACAGGTGGGAAGATAGGAAGGGCAGAATTTCTCAATCTGTCTTCAGTTGAAGGCTAACCATTCTGGTAGAGTAAGAAGGGGAGGTCCTCATGCTGTATGTGACTCTGCCCAACAAAACAGGGATCATTCTGCTAAGTGTTTGTCATCCCTCATCCAGAACACCATGAGAGTAAGAATTAATCATTGGTTTGGATCTGAGATTCTGTAAATGCCTAATGATTTTTAATAATCTTACCTTCTCTAATAGGTCCTGCATGCTTTGTAGTAATTATCCAGAATGAAATTAAAATGAATTTAGTCCATTTTCTTCTTAAAATACATGGTTTATGGAATTAGTACAACTGGATTATATCTTTCAAACAAAGGAAATAGTATAATGAACTTTCCTTTAGAGAAATACATCATAAATGTAGAAAGCAAAGAAAGTAACCCAAATAACCATATTATTTTTATTCTCTGTAGTAAAATTATGATCTTTTTTTTTAAGGATTTGCCTACTTGTTTTTTATCTTGCTCTTCCTTTATGCGGTTTCTTTTTATTTCATTTCTAATACTTACTTGCAGTAGTCATTTTGCATATCATTAGGCAGGAAGATCAAACCCTAATATCTTCCCAGTGCAGAGAGGCATATGATGGGCAAGGTGCAAGGAAATAGGGAAGAGTTAGAAATAGATAATACTTGAGAGCTTGTTTTCCCTCTGAAGAAGATGTCCATTTCCTTCTTTCTCTCCCTTTCTCACTACCCCCCTTTCTTTATTTCATTTTTCTTTTTTCTTTTTCTTTCTCCCTCCCTTTCTCCCCTGCTCTGGCCTTCAGGCCCCATTTTGCAGCCCCTTTGATAAATACTAGACTATTGTAATCCATCAAATGAAATACAGAGATACATATACATCGAGTTAAAAAAAAGAAAAAGACTCAGGTATTTTCTGATTAGTGATTCATGAGTCTTTGAGGATACAAGAACTTGTTGGAGCAGTGTGCATTAAACACTCAGGTTTCTGACAGAGCACTGATAAATGGATTACTCGCCACTAGGGTATATCTTCCATCACCAATGGGCCAAAATAGCACTGATTCACAATGTCACGCCAATACAAATGGCTTTAAAAGAAACATCTGTTCTCGAAGTAATTGATAGAAATATTACTTAAATCAAATTGGAAATGATTACTTAAGCAATTGAAGCAGTTATTTTATTTGGCATTCCCATTCAATAATTTCCAGCACAGCTAAACTAAAGCAGAGGTTGGCTACTGTATTTTCTCCCCACCCAACACCTTTTTGCTTCCTGTTCTATTCAAGTAGATACTTATTTAATAAAAAGAGAGTTCAGGAGTAATGTAGAAATGAATTGAAAGGCTTACTCTTTAGAACTTCATATGAAAGAAATGATTATCATGCTCTAGTGAAAAAACCACAAGCTAAAAACAAAACATCAGTAGGATTTCAAAGGTGGCTTACAGTATCTCCATGTATTAGAATTTACATCCTCAGTCAATCAGTCATTCAAAGAAATGTGACTAAATGCCCTTAGTGTGTTAGACACTTCGCTAGGCAGACACCAGGTGCCATAGGGGATTCAAATGTGTTCTTACCCATGGGGAGTTGGCAATCTGGCTAGATAAAATTCAGTGTAATAACCATTCTTCTAAGCCATTTTAAACAAAACTCAGTGGTTAAGGTGTAAAACAAAACAAAACTGCTTGACAGTTATGGCTTTTTAGAGCATTCTATGGAATAAGTTGGATTTTTCTTTTCTCTAAGTGTTTAGTGAATCAGTCATCACTTATAGACTAAGCAGAATAAGGTTTTCTTTATTTTTGTGCCTCCTGAGGCTTTGTTTAGGGTCCTTTAAAATTTGTTTAGGACTGAGTTCCAGAATATAAGAGGGATATTGAAGTGTGGAAACAAGGCTAAGGATACTAAGTAATATGATAGAGATGATTAAAGGGAAAATGGGAGACCTGATCATAAAGGGGGTTTACCCAGATTGAAAAGCAGAAGAAAAGGAGCGAAAAGTATTTTAATATTCTCTTCACATTAAAAAGAAACCATCATGCCATGGGTAGTAGGCATGTATTTTTCTGCATTGCTGAGACTAAGGCAAGAGTATAAATTCTGTTTTAATATGAAAAATCAGAGTCCTCATATGCTGAATCTTCATGACAATAAAAGTTTTTAAGAGTTAACGTGTTGTATGAAAGATATAACTTTGGTTCTAGATTCAATTTTCAATTTGCAAGTAGCCTAATTTTAAGTGATTATTAAAGTAAGCAATATGTGCTTGCAAAAATAATTCAGGCAGTTCAGAGAAGTATGAAAAATTGAACTTCACCTGAACTCCAGCCTCCCAGTGATCCTGTTAACACATGTATATATAATATATATATATTTACCTGCATTTTTGTGTGTATCCATGTGGCGTCATTATGCCAGTCTAGAAACAAATGTGGTTTTATATTCATAGATCTTTTTCAATGTAGGATTTATTTGTATATCCACCCATTGGAGTATAGCTTAGTTTAGGATCTAGAAAAGCATGAAGATGTTGGAGATAACCCATCAGTGTTCAGTTTAGGCTTTGTAATAAAGGTAAGGGGCCAGGTTCTGTGATGTCCAGAGAGGCTTTAGATTCAAGGATCGATGCCACCACTCACTCTGTGACCTTGGAGAAGGCAGTTGAGTTGTGTGACTTCATTTTCTTTTTCTGTCAACTGAGATTTGACTCAGTCTTTAGCTCTGAAGTTTATTATCCTAATGCTTTATATTTAGCAAAAGAACATATCTTTTCAGTAGCTTATGTTTACAAAAAACTAGCCTTCTTTATGTGTTACATGTCAAAAGTTTTTAACTTAGATAATGAGCTAGTTTTTGTCTTACTAGCAAAAACAAAAAGAAACAAGATTATTTTAAAATTTAGAAATTTACAGCTCATTTATTGAGGTTAAAATATTCTGATACCCAGAGAAAAAGTGAAATTTGTTGTTAGAATATTATACAATGTGCATACTCATTACATACAAATATAGTTTTCATTCCATTATGTTCCACAGGCCCCATGACATGCCAGCTTATCTGTTTAGAGTACTTTTCTGTGTGCTCAATTATATATGTAAGGTTTTTAATGAAGAAAAATAAAATAAGGAATATTTAGAAATATAATTATATAGAGGTCACAACTGTGAAAATTGCTTTTCGCACAATCACTATAACTTGGTTTTATTGCCTAAATTATATAGTAATAAAAATTATTTTTCTACTCCTGGAGTAACCAGTCTTGGTTCTCGGTAAGAATTTGCACTATATTTATCTAAATAGAAAATCGTTCTTTTCTTTTATTATAGTGACTTTTGAAATAGTGGTTTCTAGTACATTTGAAGCCATGAGTTGAAATAGTTCAGATATTGTGAAATGAAAGACAAAAGAAGCTTGCAAATATTCCGTTAGTAAAAATGCTTTCTCCTACTTATCTATGCTAACAGCTATTATTTATTTGAATAACAGCTATGAGTTATAGGAAAGAATATTCTGGGGTCAGAATACCCAGACCATAACAGTGGTACAGGTTATGAGAACTTGGGTGAATCATTCAACTCTTCTGAATCTCAGTTTCTCTTATGGTAAGAACTGCTAACTGACGAGCATAAAACATGTCATAGAAATTCAAGCTACAGTGAATGTTTTAAGTATTTTTGTCTTCTAATATAATGAAAGCACTTGTTAAAATAGGATTCTGAATGAAATACTGAACTAAGAATTCAGCCATTTAATGTTTACCTCTATGGAAGTCAGCAGCATGCAAACAAACAGATCATCTTTATTGCTCTACTGCATTACTCTGCATGCTCTCATTCAGTTTTCAGGAAATAAATAACATCTTTAGAAAGCTCTAATTTCATTTCCCATTCATAATAGAAGATTAAAGAGGGAGAGTTTTGTTGACAGATTACATGCTGTCTTATATTCCACCAGCTAGAATCTAACTGAATGATTTAAATACTTCAAGTACAAGAATATGTAACAATAATAAACTGACTTCCTTTTTGATGGCATTGAGTATGTGTTTGAATACACATAAACACAAAGTGCATCCTTTAAAAGATGAAAATAAGGCTCTGCTTGTTAAATTCTGATATAGGTTTGTTAAAACATAAATGGAACCCAGTTTAGAAAAGATGTCCCAAAAGATGCCGCAATTATCCGTGTTGCAAACACATTTCCAGATGATCTGTAGATATTGCTTGATTCTCCATTAATGCATTTGTTTTTGATTCTCTGGTTTTATTTCTTAATGAAGGTTTGTAGATATATTTTTATTGTTCCTTTTAATCCTCTTTGGTGTAAATAAGATACATGTTAGATGTTCTTTAAAAAGAAAAAAAACCTCAAAAAAAAAAAGTACTATCACATGTCAAAACAGAGGAGGCCAAAATGTAAGGGAAAGTATTATTGGGTTTTATGCTTATTCCACTAATTAATATTAACCGAGTAAATACTATGGCTTCTACAAAACTTTTGCCAATTTTTTAAAAGTCAGGAAACATTTAAAAAATAAAAGATCGTCGAAAAATAAGATGCGCGCATTACTGTTGGAACACACACATACCCACTGAGATTAGTGTGGTGTGATTTGTCCTGCAGCTGCTTCAAATTAAGAACAGGTGTGGAAGACAGATTATGCAAATACTCATATTAATGTAATTGTCAAATTGGTGTGTTTACCATTGTGCTTTTAAAGAGTAGACTGTACTCCTATTTTAAATGTAAATTAGCTTCATTCTTGAGAGCAGCTATTGGATAATGAAACTTGGTCCTGGCTTAGAAATGAATAATTTTTAATAGACAGTAGCACAGTTTTAAAATTTGACATTTTCTCTCTTGGTAAACTGTTTCATACATTTTAAAAATGGCAATTCTATATTATTTTTAGTATGTATATAGTCATGGTGGCTTTGTGAAAGTTTGAGTTGATCCTGGCACTGGGCTACTGTTTTCTGTCTCTTATTGTTATGCATAACGTTTACTGTGATAGCTTTTGCTCTCCTTCCATCTTTTCTAATTCAGAACTCATCTTTTCTGTCCATCTTGGTGGGTCTAAACTCTCAAAATTAGATACTTTGGAGAATTTGCATTATGTTTATTTTAATACCTTACCTCATGGAATCTAGTTACCTTCAATTGTATTTTAATTTTTTTTAAGTGTCAAACACTAACTTTGATATTTGAAACCATGTTTTGTCCATACGGCACAGCCTTTTAGCACTAGTGCCCTCATGTATCTGTGTGAGGATTTTGTACTTGCTCAATGTCATGATACAGAATCCTCTGCCCTCAAAAAAAACCCTCTGCTTTATCTTGATCCCCAGCTGGCCTCCTCAGCCCTTTAGTGACAGGTGTCATGGGTGATCATATCGTAATGGGTGACCAGGCCAATAAGAAGGAAAACTGAGTATCAACCAGAGATGTTAGAGAAGTCACATTCCTCACGTTTCCATTCTTTTTTAATGCCTCTTTTTCTCTAACAAAAGAGAGATCCTAAAGCATTAAGGATTTTATTTCACTTGGCTAGAATATATTCAGTGTTCATTGATGTACCTGGTAATGTGTTTATTTATCCTGTCTTATTTCAGAACAGGAAACAGGCTTGGAAAGGTTGAATTACATTATCTAAGGTCACATAGCTGGTCGTTTGAGCTGCAACATGAATTCAAGTCAGCCTGATTCCAATTCCTGTACTTTTTACCCTGGTATTAATCACTGATAGCATATGCCTCTTAATTACTGTCCAAAATTCTCTAAATTTTTCATTTTTGGAGAACAAGGTAAAAATAACTGGGATGACAAGGTATTAAATGGGAATGCTGCCATTTCTTGATTGTCTTCGTTGTATAGAATCTATGTCAACTTGTGGTTGAGATAAAGCTGTGGTTCTCAAGGGGAGGAATGGGGGAATGCATGGAGCCCCCTTCCAAGGAGGAGTCTCCATCAGCACTACTGTTAGAAGATTCTGACTTCCAATATTCCTTTCTGACTTCCAATATTCCTTTCTGTCGTCTACTTCATCATCTCCACCTGTTGGGAGGCACTGTTGAGAAGGCAATGGGACTTGATGATGAAGTGAGGTGTTTACCGAACAATGTGTAGAAAAATCTTTTGATATTAAGAAGGAAAAACAAGTAAGGGGCAGGGCTGGACCTCCCTGGCGTTTTTCTTGGCATCGTGAGAGTTTTCTATGTCTGATGGTTAGAGAGTTTCTGTTGGAAAGAGTACTATTTTTAAATAATTGATCCCCTTCCTTCAGGTTCCTGTCTCACATCACCGTCAGGAGGGGGAAGAGGTTGATAGGGAGCAAATGATAATCAGAGATGCCAACAAGATAAGCTTCTGTGTGTGCAGCTTGCAGTCTCTATTTCTCATTAAAGAGTCTATCATTTATCATTATTGGCAAGAAAAGGAGCTGCCACTGAGACCAACAGCGGATAAAAAGTAGCTGATCCAAGGGCTGCTGCTGCTTCCCCCGCAGGGATCAGACAAGGAACTGCCACAACTTCCAGTCCCCGCGTAAATTCCTAGGGCGACAGGATTGGAATTGCTCCCCACCAAGGAGTAAAGCACATAGCAAAGGAGATGCTGGTACTCTCTGAATTTGGACAAATGCAAGTATGACTCAGTGTTTTGTTTTTATACATAATAGAGATAGCAGTTGTTCTGCATACTTCATTCATTGAATGGAGTCCAAATCCAAAAATACATTCTCATGGAAAAGATCACTGGAAGGTAACTAAAGGTCTCACCCAGTCCACACACTCCAAGGACATCTAGGGTCAGGGCCTCCATGAAGGCATGATGCCCTACGTAAGCAAGGCAATGAATGCTTCCTTTCGGTCCTGCCACTCACCACTTTTGATGTGTCTGATAAAGTTGATGACAGATGCATTTCAGAAGTACGTTAAATGAGGCTGTCTTACTTCCAGTTTGCTGTTTAAAAGCATATCCCTACAAGACCATCAGCTAAAGTGAGGTCTACTAACAAAAAATAACTTTATGGACACTTTTTATTGTTTTTGAAGAAAAAGCCCTGAAACAAGTTGAAGGTTACCCAGCGCATCTAATTTATTATTATCTGTTTTATTCCACATATTAAATTAGTGGTTTCACTTATTTTGTAGTAATTTTATTTTTTTCAGATATGGAAATTAGTATACAAAATGCAGTTTTTTTACATTAAGCTAGAAAGGTGTTTACATTAAAAAATATTAAATTTCTACCCTGAATCCCTCCTCTGTCCATCCATTCTTGGACAATGTGTCAAGGTGAAAAATCTAAGATTTATTCTGTGCTCAGTGTCTTGATTTGAAATATTCAGAATATAGACTTACTCAGAAATTGGAAGCTGGTTTAATACATTGTGCCAGCCATCCTGAAAGCCCTTTCAATAGACTCTGTACCCTGGCATTTGTTTTAGAAATAATTGCATGCAAATGTAGTTTAACATCTGTACTATGTCTCTTAATCCTAACCAGGCATTTTCCATTAGATGTAGTCTGAAAATCACATTAAGAAAAATATATCATCTGTGAAATTATATTCTGAATGCCCCAAATAACAAAGAAAGGGGCAATATCCAGTTAAATCTCATATAAAGCATTCCTTTCTTTTTCTGAATCCCAAATTTTAGAAAGTTCATTTCATTTCTTTAAAGCTGCATTATAAAATTGAACTGAGATCTTATGTTTTCTCCAAAGTTTTCAGTGTAGTTTACCACAAAACTTTCTTGAAGATAAAAATGTCCTGGTGTGTCAAATTATTTTCTTACCTTTTGCTTGGTAATACAAAATTTAATTTATGTTTATACCTTTATGGTGATACAATTCAGACATATTACATCTTAGTACACTTCATTCTTGCAAGCAGAATTTTCCAAGTGAAATTTTGGTACTGAACTGACTTTAAATATGCTATGATTTATTAGTATATTTAGGGAATTAGAGAAAAATAGTAAGGAATAAGACATATGCAGGGTCCTAGGAAAGCAAATGACTGAAAAGAAGAAGGGGAGTTCCGAGAAACAAAAAGTGATTTCTTGCTGTCGTAAAGGTTTTAAAAGAATCTCTTGTGCCATTATACATTGGTCACAGTTAACTTCTTCAGGATGATAGTTAGAGTACTCTAAATACTTCAGAAATGTTCTTATGTATTTAACCCTTCACTTAATCCTCCAAGAGAAAAGGCAGATGGTGTCCACATTTAGTGATGAGAAATTTGGTGTATATAAAGACCACTTGGCTTTACCTGAGGCTCTTGAAGATCTGGCCTCTGCTTCTCTTTCTGTTCTCATCCCTGCCACCCTCCCTTTTCTCTGGCCTTGCTGGACCATATGTGTTTCTCTGAGTACAGCAGGGGGTCGTTTACCTTCCAGCCTTCACATAGGCTGTTCCTTTGATCTTGAATGCTCCCTACCTCCACCCACCACATACCCATTTTGTAACTAGCATCTACTCATTATCACCTAGTCCAAAATCCTTTTCTGTCCCTCCTCTATGCTCCCATAGCACCCTGTGCATGCATCTGTTATAGCATTTAGTATGTTACTAATCACTAGTAGTTTGTCTTCCCAATTTGACTATAAATTTTTTGGTTTAGGTACTCCCACTTAACTTTGTATCCTAGTTCTTAACTTAGTAAGCAATGGTCTGTAGTACTCCACAGAAGTGAGAGGGATCCCCACCCAAAATTTGGTTCATATGTCAAAGGTCATGACACCCCAAACACCAAGAGAACTTGAGAGAAATTTTATTCTTCACACAAGAAAGAGAGTCCTAGGGAGAGCTGATTGGACACAAGCAGGTCTGGGCTGGCTTGGGAAAGTAGAGAAAATGGGGTGGATATTTGTAGGGCCTATGGGATGGGCCGGAGAAAGATCCCTTGAGCAGGGATTTAAATTTCCCTACAGTGGCCGAAGAGGAGGAGCGTGCACCAGCTTTCCGCCCAGATGTGGGGCCACAGGGGAAAGGGAGGTTAAGACTTAGAAAGAAGTCAGCAGTGAAAATAAAAAAATGGACTGGAACTCTTTATTGTAAGTGACATATAATACATGATCATTAAATCTTTGGTGAATAAAATGTGAACAAACTAGAGTCAGGCAGTAGCCTCCATGTCATCAATAGATACATTTTAAGCCCCTACATGTCCTATACTGATATACAGGACCACAACTCTGTACATTCTCATTTCGTAGAGAAAGTTGTTTACTGTGGCATATTCTGACCTTATGGCACCTCCCCTAACTCAAGGTAACATGAGACACATCTGCATTTTCTTTTAATTATGAAGTAAAAAAGAAGAGCAGAAAACAAAGGACTATTATTCTTAAGTTTGCATAAGTGATTTCTGCGTAGCCTCAATATACCCAGGAGAAAAAAATCCTATACATAGAATCTGCCCATTTTATCTATTAAATAATTATTGTATATTTAAAATTTTGTCTTTTGCCCTCCAGATGTTCATGAGAAATCCAGCTCCCCATTTTTTTTCCCCAGAAGAGCTGAAAATATTTTTCTTGAATGAAGTAAATAAGCATAACACAAGTAGGCAAAAACTACACTAGTCTACCATTATTTTGTAGGAGTAACTCATGGCAGAAGTGTCTGTTGACTGCTGCCTTCATTCCCTTTTAAAACATAATAACTACATCACTTGTAGGAGCACTATGGGCATCTTTTGTTTTTCAGTGCCTTTAGGCACATGAAAGCTACTTGATTGACATCCCCGGGGATTCAGGTTGTCTACATCGTCAGCGAACAGGTGTAGGTCTTATCCCTCTCACAGGCAGCAGCCAGGTCATCTACCCCATCCTTGATCTCAGCCTCACCTGTGCAGAGAGCCGGGCTCTGTGGGGGAGAGGTGTCCATATCTTTTCTATTCTTGGCTCCTCTGCTGAGATTTCTAACAAGGGTGCCAATTAGTGCCAGTTATGATGGCAGCTTTCTGAGGTGAATAAGACAGGATTGACAAAAACAGGGTGAAAAATCTGACTTCAACATTGTTATATTCTGTAATTTTTCTTAATTCTTCAGTACTTTTTCACTGTGAAATGGGGATCAAATCTTATTTTAGGAATTTCAGTGGACTTGTTTAGTATTAATCAATATTAATACTTTAAAATTTCAAGTCCTTCAAATATCTGTAGTATCTAAAGTGAGACAATGGCCACCTACTGAAAAAAGTGTTGACTAACTAAATAGTAGAATGAAAGAATTAAAAATACCTGTCACACAACTATCCTGAACACAAAAGACAGTGTTTCTCAAAGTATGATCATAGAAGCTCTAAATCACAGCCAACAAGATGCTTGTTAAAATGCATATTCCTGCACTCAATCCCAGATCTTTTGAATCTGAATCTCTAGGAACGTAGCCTTGAATCTGTGATTATAACAGCTTGTCCAGAGACTCTTTTACACGCTGGAGTTTGAGAGCTTGTACAGTGTATACATACAGGATATATAATGCACGGAAGCCTTAGAAATAAGTAAAAGCATGGCCTTTTGTAAATAATTTCAGCTCCCTGGACTTCCATTTCCCTTCTCTGCAAAGTGATTCCTTAATGGCTGCATCATGTTCTCCTCAATACCATGTGGGTTTTACAGTCTGTGCCATAGAAAAAAAAAAAAAAAAGGAAGACCAGGCTAACTACTTCCCCAGGATGAAGAATGAAGTCTTAAGGCATGTGCTCAAATTGATTTAGTCCTCCCTGCTTCTCCTCCACTGGTTCCAAACACCACCAATCACTTCGACCCACTGAACTTAGGAAATAAACAAAATGTTTTCCAGGTATCAGTTCTCTTTCCTTTACCTCCTCTGTCAGAGCTAGGCAGCTTTGAATCTGATTTTCAAACATGGGCTGGAGAAGGATGAAGCAATTTGAATTTGCTAAGCCAACACAAAAATCCTGGTCCAACCCTGGTCACACTTGTCCTGGGGGCAGTTTCCATCAGATACAATGAATGGCCTCAAAACAGCCTACCAAACCAACAAACTTAACAGTTGGACTGGAAGAAAGGCCGATCAACCATTTAATTTTGTCCTTGTCGTATACCATCTCAAGAGTTGCCATACTTCTTGACTAGTTAAACACTTTTTAAAAACTTTTGTGCCTTTAAAATATACACTGTGTTCCACACAGATACCCTGTGCTTCAAATACTACAAGATGCTTAGGTCTAGGGTTTTTATTTTTAAGATTTTATTTATTTTTTTGAGAGAGAGAAAGACACAGAGAAAGAATGCAAGCATGAGTGGGAGGGGAGGGGCAGAGAGAGAGGGATAAGCAGCCTCCCCGTTCCATCCCAGGACCTTGGGATCATGACCTGAGCTGAAGGCAGACACTTAACCAACTAACCAGATGCTTAGGTTTTAAACATGTTAAAGAAAAGGGCACCTGGCTGTTTCCTTTAGTGGAGCATGCAACTCTTGGTCAGGGTTGTGAGTTCTCGCGCCAAGTCAATTGTAGACATAACTTAAAAAACAAAGTCTTAAAAAAAAAAGGCTTTGAAGAAAAACTTGAGCACAGCTTTAGCCAACCTCAAGAAACCAACTATAATTTCAAATATTTTCATTTGTTAGCAAAAGATCAACGTATGATTCTTGCCTATTTTTCTGTGAAATGTATACCTTCAACTTTGCAAAAATTGTATTCTTAGGAGTCATTTCATTGTGTCACTGAATGCAAACACACTCATATTAATTTTTTGCTTTGCTGTTTCAGGTTTCTAAAAAGAAAAATACATCAATTTCATCTTATTTTTATTGACGTATAATTGACATACAATAATATATTAATTGCAGATGTACAACATAGTAATTCAACATTTGTATACATTATGAAATGATCACCATAAGTCTAGATAACATCTGTCACCATACAAAGTTATTGCAATACTACTGACTACTTCCTATGCTGTACTTAACAACCCCGTGGCTCCTCTATTTTACAACTGGAAGTTTGTGCCTCTTAATCCCTTTCATCTATTTCTCCCATCTCCCCACCCCTCTGGCAACCACCAGTTTGTTCTCTGTATTTATGAATCTCTTTCTGTTTGTTTTCTCTTTTTGTTTGTTTTGTTTTGTTTTTAGATTCACATGTAAGTGAACTTAATGGTACTTGTCTTTGTCGGATTTATTTCTCTTAGCAGAATACCCTGTAGGTCCATACAGGTTGTTACAATTGGCAAGATTTCTTTCTTTTTTTATGGTTGAGTAATATTGCATTTTATATATGTACCACATCTTCATTATCCATTCATCTGTTGATGGGACTTAGGTTGCTTCCATGTCTTGGCTGTCGTAGGCAATGCTGCCATGAACATAGGGGTACCTGTCTTAAAATTAGTATTTTTGTTTTCTTCAGATCCAGAGGTGGAATTGCGGGATGGTGTGGTAGTTTTGTTTTTAACTTTTTGAGGAACCTCCACACTGTTTCCACAGTAGCTGTACCAGTTTACATTCTCACCAATTGTGCCTGAAGGGTTCCTTTTCTCCACATCCTCGTCGACACTTTTTATTTCTTGTCTTACTGCTACTTGCCAGTCTGACAAATATGAAGTTACATCTCATTGTGGTTTTGATTTGCATTTCCCTGATAATGAGTGATATTGAGCACCTTCTCTTGTGTCTGTTTGCCATCTGTATGTCTTCTTTGGAAAAAATATCCATTCAGGTGGTCTGAATTGGATTGTTTGTTTGTTTGGTGTTAGTTGCAAGAGTACTTTATATATTTTGGGTATTAACTCCTATTGAATACATCAATTGCAAATATCCTCTGTCATTCAGTAGGTTGCCTTTTTGGCTCATTGTTTTCTTCTCAGTACAAAAGCTTTTGGCTTAATGTAAACCCAGTTGTTTATTTTTTGCTTTTGTTGCCCTTGCTGGAGGAGACAGATCAAAAAAAAAAAAAAAAAGGTACTGCAAAGACCAATGCCCAACTGTTTACTGCCTGTGCTTTCTTTTAGGAGTTATATGGTTTCAGGTCTTATGTTTAGACCTTTAATCCACTTTTTTTTAATAGGCATAAGAAAGTCCAGTTTCTTTTCTTTTTCTTCTTCTTTTTTTTTTTTTTTTTTTTTTTTANATATAGCTGTGTAGTTTTCCCAACGCTACTTATTGAAGAGACTCTCTTTTCCCCAGTGTTTACTCTTGCCTCTTTTGTCATAGATTAATTGACCATATAAATGTTTGTTTCTGACCTCTCTGCTCCATTCTGTTAATCTGTGTCTTTTTTTGTGCCGGTACCATACTGTTTAGATTACTGTAGCTTTGTAGAATGCCTGAAATCTGGGATTGTGATACCTCCAGCTTGTTCTTCCTTTTTAAGATTGCTTGGCTATTCAAGATCTTTTGTGGTACCATATACATTTGAGGATGACTTGTTTTAGTTCTGTAAAAAATGCTCTTGGTGTTTTGATAGGGACTGCATTGAATCTGTAGATTACTTTGGGTAATATCACTTTAACAATATTAGTTCTTCCAATCCATGAGCATGGTATATCTTTCCATTTATTTGTGTCATTTCTTTTATCACAGTTATGTAGTTTTCAGAGTACAGATATTTTACCTCCATAGTTAAAGTATTTTTTATTCGTATGAAAAAGGCTTTGATTTGTATCATAAAAGTCTAATGAGAGACTGAAAGCTATTTGTATGCTGATACAATGTCTTGGAAATTTGTGCATACTTTGCAGTGTGTAATAATGCATACATAGTAGGACTTTAATAATGTTTTTATTTGAAAAAAATTGAATGTTCTGAAGCAGTAACAAGAGCTAATAAATATTAAGTACATAGTTAATAAACAAAGTATATGAGTACCAGCACTGTTCTAGATACAAATTAATGTATTTAATCTTATGATGGTGTTACTTATTATCACCTGTCTAGAGAGAGGGGCCAAGAAAGGCTAAATATCTTGCTCAAGGTCATACCACTAATAAGTGTTGAGTCAAGATCTGAACCCCGTCAGACTGTCTCCAGAGCTAGTATTTTTATTTTCAACACTAAATGACTTACTTTTTATTGTTTTAACAGAAATTACAATGATCCATATTTAACTGAAGAATGAATTCCTTCTGAAGTTAATATTAAAAGCTCATTCCAGTACACTGTCCTGGTCTTTTCACTGTTAAAAGGTTCTTTGGTGCTTATTTGAAACAGATGCAAACACTTAAAACATCCATTCACATTGTATTTTCCTGTGATTTGCTAGAATATGTCAGGTTGCCTCCAGGAGACCCATTTCTAAATGACTGTCTGATTTCATTCGCCTTGCTACTCCTTTACAGACTTACAACTTCATGAATCATGAATCTGTTAAAACATGGTTGATCAGACGTTTTTTAGCCTTTCTTGCCAATATTCTATCCCTTCCTGTTGTGGAAAGCTTGAGGACAGCCAGGAGAAGAAGCTGGGTGGGTTTTTCAAAGCACAGTTTCTTCAACCAAGTCTTTTGGCAAGACATGGTGATGGGCTAATGGTAGTGCAAAATTTATTCTCACATACTTTTAACTCCAAGAGCTATTAGTTGGGAGTTAAAAGCTTTTGGTTTTCAAGGGGATTTGCTTTCTTCTGTTATTGTTCTTCAGTAAACTTTAAGGGTGTTTTGTTTTGTTTTGTTTCATTTTGTTTTGTTTTAGAGAGAGAGAGAGACAGTGCTGGGGGGGGGGGGGGAAGGAGAGGGAGAGAATCCTAAGCAGACTCTGTGCCCAGCACAGAGCCCAACTCGGGGCTCAATCCCATGACCCCAAGATCACGACCTGGGCCAAAATCAAGAGTTGGTTGCTTAACTGACTGAGCCATCCAGGTACCCCAATAAACTTTAAGTTAGCTTTCCATTTTTACAAATTTTGCTTTTTAACTCTATTTTTATTGCCTGCTCAACTATTTTGATTGTTTTAACTGTGTACATTTTACAATTCTGCATGCAAAGTGACAGGGGCAAAAAAATGTCACTGTGAGTCCTCAGTGTGGGACAGTCTGTATCTCTCTTATCCCTACGTATAGACTAATTTTAATGCGTTTTATTTCTATCTGTGTTAATAAGAGTGATTTGGCATTGTCAGTCAGCAAGTGTTTTGATTAATCTAAGTTTCTGGTTAATAAAAATGACATGTTTCAATGGAAGCAAAAGAATAATGAAAATTGGGGCACCTAGGTGGCTCAGTCGGTTGAGCGTCAAACTCTTGATTTTGGCTCAGGTCATGATCTCAGGGTCCTAGGATCAAGCCCCTCATGAGGCTCTTCACTCAACAGAGAGTCTTCTTTAGATTCTTTCCTCCCTCTCCCTCTGTCCCTCAGCCCCTCCTCCTCCTCTTTCTCTCTCTCTAAAATAAATAAATAAATCTTTTAAAAAATACAAAATAATGAACATACACTTTGTACAATGAGAACATATTTTAATGATTCTGAAGGCCTTTCAGAATCTTGCTTTATATTAAAGTTTATCTCATTGTTTATCAGTTAAAATCGTATTTGGAAAATGTTTGAGAAGGAATTAAAGAAAATATAATTGGATTGTACTTAGATTCATTTAAATTATAGTTCTAAGTCATTTGAGCTAAGAATGGAGAACATTCTCTCTCAACATGAAGCTCCAGGCTACTTTCATCCCAGAGCTCTAATCTGTAGAGAAATGTAGTGAAAATCTCCTTATAATGAAATGCTTCTGATATCCTTAAATAGTCCCTATACCATTTTATTCCATAGCATCTTTTGTGTATTTTTTATCATTGTACTTCCACCTTGTCTGGCAATTTCCTGTTTGTATATTCCTCAAGTGCTGAGACTTAACTCCTCTCTATATCCTCCCTTCTGACCCTGTGATTGGGATGGCAAATCTTTACCATTCCAATATGTTTTGTAGTATACGGGAGATACCAAGTACAAAATTTTATTTAATTTGGGTGCTCTTGAAAGAGTTTAAGGTGTTGTTGCTTATTTATGGAGTTTATTTTTTAGTATTAAGTGTAAATAGTGTCATGGCACCTTTGGAGTTCTAGTGATGCTCACTTACTTTTGGTCTTACGTAGATGAGTGTTGATATGAGGATTTTTTTTTATGAGTCTAGTTCATTGCTACAGTATAGAGTAGCATTTCATTTCTTAGGATGCTTATGACCTTGTTAAATAGCAGTCCAAAAATCATGTGGCTTGTTTTGATTTTAACCAAAGTTACAGCTGCCTAGCTGTAAAGCAGTCAGTTTCTCTTATTATGACTAGTTCTTCAACTTGTACTGTTTTAAATTGCCTGCAATTAGCATATTTCAACCTTATTTTTAGGTTTAAATTGCAGTGTGAGAGTGTACTCTCCTCTTAGCTAATTAGTGCTATCAAGGAACAGTAGGTTACCTCATTAGTACCATGTGCATTTAATTAAAGAAGAGAAAATTGGAGTTAACCTCATAGTTAATATTTTCACAGAGTGCTACAATGCCAACACCTTCAATTGGAGTCACACCCCTGTGTATCTAATTATGCACTGGTGCCAAATAAGGTTAGCAAGGGTACTACAAGGCTGTTGACAAAATAATTTAGATGAAAACGTGTTTGTTGGATTCTGACAGTAAAATATAACTTGAACGTTTTTTTCCCCCCGTAGTCCTCATCTGCCAGCATCAGGTAACATACTTCTTCATAGGAAACGAAAGGAAAGGACTATTTTGGAAGCCATTTTTCCTGTTTGAATTTATGTTGCTCTTATCTTGCAGAAAATGGCATATAGTCATGGAAAGCATATACGATCCGTTTCTTAAACAGAGACCCTGAACTTCAGAGATGTATTTGAAAAGAATTATTTATAAGATGTAATATTTACATGCATCAAACTACTACAAATACTCCCTGACACCCCTACCACATCCCTCCTTGCTTTTCTTCTTTTCTGATATAATTTCCCTTGTGTATCTTATGAATGGGGATCATCCTTTCATATCATACATGAAGTCTAAGGATGTGTTGTCACATGGTCTCTTCAAATGCAGTGTAATCCTTTTGCCCTTCAGACAAAATCTTTGAAATGTCTAATGCCACTTAGGTAAAAAATGACATTCCATGTCATTTATCAATAAATAATCACTTTGCTTTTACAGAAAAAAAATGCAAACTATACATTGGAGTATATAGAGTTGTTCTCAATACAAGTGGTGCAATTCAACAGGTTTTAACAGAGATTGTAGAGTTTGGCTCCATAGCCTCAAATATATATTTAATGACAATATTTGTGTTATCGTAATGCATGACCAAGGCAGTTTAGCTAAAGCGATTCTTGTGATTATTCTCACATTTCATGACAAGCCAGGATTTATGTTCATTTGTATTGGCTATAGTTGAGTACAAGTCAATAGTTAGCTTTTTGAAAAAGAGGTAATTAAAGTTTTTAAGGACAAATACCATCCCATACTCTAAAATCACAGTACCCTTTAAATTTAAAGGGGTATTCATTAACATTGGCCATAATTTTAGCTTAGAAATGGGAAGTGAGATTCCTGAGTCAAGATCATGGTAGACCATGACATTTTTTGGTTAGTGGTTAATTCATTATGTTTAAATATTCAACTTTGCATCTGCCAAGTTATTTTTATTTTTTAAATCTATACTGTTAGTAACTGTGACACAAAGATGGAATAGTCTCATCTGTGTTCACCTACCAAGATAATAATCCAAAAATATTTTTTAAATGATAATGTACATTATTAGCATAAGCCTTAAGATTGAGGGGGGAAAGAAGCCAACTCCTGATTCTCTTTGTTTAATCTAGGAATTGCTTCCAGAAACAAAATTATGTGTCTGTGGCCACTCTTCTGGTGATGGGCATCCTCACAACACATTTGCAGTAAGTTACACTGGGCAATTAGAAATTCAGCTACTAAGCACAAAGCCATAGACTCAATACCACAAAGTACATTATCTGTGATTTTCTATTAGCCACTCCCTTTCATTGATGCAGATAATCAGAGATGATTAATGTTAAGATACCAATGTAATTAGTGGGTTTTCTGTTACTTCTTGTATTCTCTCTTCAGTTATATTTCATCATCTATACACTTTACTGTTTCTGTGAGTTGATGGCGTTAAAAATTACCTGAAATATATAAAGGCATACGGTTGACTCACCACTACACTTTTCTCGAACCTTTAGGAATCATATGATGAGATAGTGTTGACATGCAAAAAATAGAGATTATGAATAGATACAATACATATTTATATATTTTAGGTGAAAGTTGCTGTTCCAAGTCTGCAAGTTACCATATAAATATGCCAAGGCCTTTTTTTTTTTTTTAACATATTCTGTCACTAGAGTACAATTTGTCTCTTTAGACTATAATATTCAATGAAAATTGCTTTCGTGACCCAATTCACATACCAGTTAGCCTTGGAAATGAATAACAATCCTGAAGTGGCCATTCAAGAATTTTTAAATAGAGCAACTTCATGTTTCCATTTAGCATGGTGCTACCTGTATTCCTAAGGAATCTCTAAATATGTAAGTCATATATTTTCATATATAGAATTTTTGCTTATTTCCTTAATAATTGAGGTACTTACTTAGTTTCCATGGACTAGAGTACTCCTAAATTGGCTCACCCAAATTTATTTTTTAAGACACTACACATAATATTTCCTAATTTATAATTGATAGAACACATCACAGTTAAGACTTTTATAAATAAATAGTGTCTTCCTGAATATAGAAGAAATTTCTAGTTTCATATCTTGTTTTTTTTAAAAAAAAAAGACTTTTCTCAATAAAAATAGTGTCAAATTAATATGGAATGGTATTCTTTGTGAAAAATATATAAAGCATTTTTAAAACTGTGTGATGCAAAACAAAAATAGTGGAAACAACATAATATATGCTATTTTATGGAAATAGTGAATGCAGAGGATTGGTAATGAATTTTGTACATTAAAACAGGTTTTGCAATGATCCGAAGTTATCTACTTTGGGTTTTACTCATTTTAATCCTATAGTATTTGCCCCTCCTGAGCTTTCTTGGCAATAATAATAATATCTGAAAAAAAATACCAAAAATTAAAAACCCGTGGTAAGTTTTGTTGAAATGATGTAATTTTATGTGAAAGACCAAACTAATCTGATTTTCTATGTATCCTCTCTATATTTTGAAGGAAGATAAATTTAAAATAAACTTCAAAAATAACTGTATACTTTAACTTATTAATAAGAAAATAGTGCATTAAAAATGGAAAAGGCAGTATTTCTAATTGGTAATACTTTTTCCTAAAATAATCCCAATGGAAAAATTGTTTTCATTAGACTGAAGGAGCTGACTGAACTACTAATAGTGTTTGTTCTTTATCTAAAATGACTTCTACCAGTAAAAAAAAAGAAAAAAAATTCTGTATTCTACATAAGAATAAATCTATAGCATCAAATCTTTATATTTTCACTGACATATTTTCAGAATGAAAACAAACCACAGAGAAATTAAATGACTTACCAGAGGCCATTTAATTCCTCAATGGCAAAGCTGAATTTTTATAACCCAAGTCTGTGATCATCTGTGTATTGGTCTTTCCAAGGATATGCCAGATTGTTCATGGTTGCTTTGAGGGCTCTCTTGGATAGAAGTCTGAGGTTGTTCTATGTGTCCAGACTGTGATTAGTATCTAAGATAGAAAGACTACCAGGATGAATTAGTGAAGTCTGCTGTGGCTGATAGGGAGAGGGAGTATAGAAGTGCATAGACCAGATATTTGCCATCCCTATGGTGCACCAAACTTAATACTTCAAATTAGTCACTGAGTGGCTCTGCAAATGATGCCTCCTGACTTCACAGCACTAGGGAAACACTAAATATTAAGTAGGTGCTTATTTTCTTTTATTGACTACGTTAGAGATAACCTTTCTGCAAGCTAAAATGGCTACATAGTGGGATTTAAAATCAAGATGCAAACTAAAACGAATGATATCTATTATTCATAATTGACAATGTCTATTCAATGGACATAGTTCTCTTTTAGTATTTAGTAAATTTCATAACTACCAATACTCTAGGGTGGTACTCAACTAAGTTCTGGAGCACCATGAGATAAATGGTGGGCTAAAAGGCAGAAGGGTGTAGAAAGTAGACATACAGGTCTTTAACATGAGCCACATTCCTTTATAATCTATTTAACTGAAATGTGTAATAAATTGTGAATCATTGTAATACTAAAATTTTTAAGAGATCATACATCCCTATCAGTGGATTAATTTAATGTCACAAATATTACTTCCATGGTTGATCAACCTTCACAAATAAAAAGCCAAATTTTCAGACAAATGTTCCAAAGTGGCAGATTAAATTACTTTTTACTTCCTCCCCCTTAACTTCAAAAATAAAAATCCTGTAAGTTTATTAAAAAACTGGAAATAAAGTGCCATAAATTTCAGAGAAAAGCCACTTGCAATTACCAAAGGTAGGTTAAAGCTCAAATTACCTAAAAGAAATAAGTAATATTACATATTTGATATTAAACTGATGTCAGAAGCTCTCCACCATACCATCCTCTCCCAGGCATTTCTTCTATCCAGTTCCCAAAAAAAAGATGCAAAAAAATATATTTCAAAGAAGCATTTTCTGGTGTTTTAGTATGCAAGTAGCCGTCAGACGTTAGCTGTCATCTGAGTATTGTGCTTTTTATTAGCACATTGTTGAACAGTAGTGATACTTTTATGTATCCACTAATAGATTAAATTTATTGTGCCTCTACTAATTTATTGCAATACTGGGTAGTAATTGTGCTCACTTATATCACCCCTACTTGAAAATTATAATCTTAAATTCTATCTACCTGTTATATTTAAAAGGAATGTTTGGTCTCCATAGGTTGTATGTTTAACATTCTAAGAATAATGACATAAAATTCTTGTTGTAACTTGGAATTTTGTAGGGAAAAGCATTAAGTTCTGGCTTTAAAGGAAAGAGTATGAGAGTAAGAGAGCTTCTTTGTGAGAGATTACTTTTCAATACTTCCTTTTCACATTCAGTGTTTTTTTTTCAAATGGTATATATTTAACTCTAATCTGGAAAAATCTTCACTTATTTTACTTTTCTTTCAAACATTAGTAATAAGATAGATTGCCTTTTTTCCCCTCCTGATATATCAAACAGCTTTATGAATGGCTAACTGTCATGATCCTGAATTTGCTTTCCTACCACACAATAGTAACCCAAGTTCACTCCCCAATAACTGCACCTTGTTGACACCTCATCTGTCTGAATGGCCTCATTAACACCTACCTGCAGATAATCTTATTGTTAGTCTTGCCTACAGGTTTTTACACCTAAGTGAATACTATTTTACATAGGATTCTGCCTGTTAGCTCCAAGTGCTAAGGCAATTAAGTTGAATGCTTAGAGTCTTTCTCTTTTGGGTATTATTTTCAAAACATGTGACATTGGGTCAAATGAGTATTTTGATGAATAAAACTTGTTGTATCTATAAAACCAAAAATGAAACTTGCTGGCCTTGGTCCAGTTGGTTTATAACCCATTTAAATTAAATTGCATTGACCACATTGAATCTCTCCCCCTTCAGATCTTTATTCTGCTTCGATTGCCTTGTGAATGTTTCATTTCAATGAGAATTGTGGATTGGAGGAAATAAGAGAAAGAGGAGAGGGACAATTTTTAAGAATCTCTTATTTTTCCATCCAAATTCATCTCTCTTTTTAGTCTTTATATGAATTCTACCCCACAGCAAATCATCTATCCCATGGGCTCTGGAATCAGCTTTCTAGACTGAATGTTGGACAAATTACTTACCTGTTTTAGCCCCATGCTCCCAATCTGTAAAATTAGGATAATAATATCTACTTCATAGGGTGGTAATGGGGATTAAATTTTATAACTGAAAAGTACTTAGCATGATGACTAACACATAGGCAAAGTGCAATAGATATTCAAGTCAGTAGCTCTAGTAGCATCAATATACTCTTGGTTGGACTAAAGAGACAATTCTGTTTGATGTAAATTTAAGTACATATTTGGTGTTAACATTAAATAAGAAGCATTAGGCATTGCACCTTGAATCATAGCTAAGACAGATGGAAATATTCCTTAATCATTGAAAGTCTTTATATTCATTAATTTACGTTAAACACTGGCTTATTCACTCACAAAAATCAGTGTTTTCCGAATGTTTTTCCGATTTGTTAAGTGGAAGATAGCTAAGTGGAAGAGAAAGAATCCTTCCTCGCCAGATCTAAATGATGTCCTTCTGGCAGCCACGGAAAATCATTGCCAAAGAATGTTAGGAAAAGTTATTGTACCCCTAATTGTCTGTATCCAGCTAGAGCACACCAAGATACGAAATTAGGAGATACATGGGGCAGTGCCAGATTACCTCCAGTGTTTTCTTCCTTCTCTATTATAAATTTATTAGCAGAGATGAACCACGAGTTAAACATAAATTACTACTGATTGGTAGTATTGACGATTTTAACTAACATGCTGTAGACAGTTAACCAGGAATAATATTTTGGTACCTTTTTTAGAGTCCTTCCTATAAAACCTTGATTTAACTCTTCACTATTAGTGTAAAGTTGTAGCAGTGTAAACCTGAATTTATTATGAAGCAGTACAAGTTAGATTTGTTAATTAATCATGTTCATTTTGAGTAGTTTTTATTTGAGGTCCTTTGGTATGAAATAAGCCTTAAAATAACCAAATATTTCAAACCCTTACTCTATAGCTGATTTTGTTAATGCCATAGAGTTGTAATATAGTAACCATGTTTAGGGCTACTGTTTAAAAAATTCCAGATTCTTCATTAGAAATAGAATAAAGATTTCTCTTTTTAAAACCTTGGTTGACATTTGTATGCAACTTCTTGATTAATCTTTTTCTTTCCAAGTGTAATTCAAAATATTAATAATTATCTATACACACCTCACTCAGCTGGGCTGTAGCTCCCTGAGCTCAGTTCATTCTAGACACCTCTCCTGAGTGATTGCCTCTCACCTTCTATTTTATTGCAATATTTGAGATTGCAATGAATTCTCTTGATGTTGGTTCCAAGAAGGACCAGTAGCAGAGTTTTTTCAATGGAGGCTCCTCTTTGAAATTTGTAATGAATAATTTACTCCCCTTGATGATTCACTAAAGCATTAGTATGGCAGAAATCAGGGGCTGATGAAAGGATTATTTATTTAGTTATCTGGTTTTGTTGTTGTTAATATATTTTTCATCAAATAAATTGATACACACACTAGAATATGTATGTGGCAATAATGTGAATTTATGGTACCCATTCAGATAGACTGTATTTTTCCTTTCACATTTTAAAGTTATTTGTAATGAGCTATTAGTGTAGTCTCTACAAATATGAAATATAATCTGCACTAACTTCTAACAGTTCACTCTATACTTCTTGCATATTTCTAAAGATTTATAAAATGTATATTCAGTGTTTATTATTTGTATTTCTGCTCCTTGCATATTTCTGTATCATCTTATTTTAGCATAACAATAAGCACAAGGCACAAAAAAACAAGTCATCCTTGTGTATAAATCTTCATGACTCATGAGTGTGCACACACACACATACATGCATATATATATATACATATCTAAATGACCAGTTTTGTAAAAGAATGTTTATGTGTTTTTACTGAGTTCTATATGCTATTCACTTTTGTTCTCTTCTTTTGAAGTTAAATTTTTTATGTTTGTAATTTTCATTAGTCAAATGGGTCATTTGTTATGCAAGGGATTAGCAAATTATAGACATCAAATTGTTATCACTGGCACCATTCATGCTGCAATGTATTTACTTCAAAAATATTTCTAAATAACTGGATTTTTCTTGTAATTTTAATACATAGGATGTCATGTTAAGCAGCATATAATTCCCATTGACATTAAGACTTAAACCTAAAACTGTGTGCTGTACTTTAAATCTTCATGCTGTGGAGTTCAGAAAGCTTACATTATCAGAGTTCTGTCATGCTATAATCATATAATGATTCATATAACTTAGATGAAATTGCACATGCTTACTTCCAATTAATCATATCCTGTATCATAATGATAATTTTGGTGCAAGTAAATTCACCTTGGCGGTAAGATAACGAATAAAGTCTTACCAAGTTAAAGATTTCAAGATGGAACTTCTGTCATATTTAACATTAAAAAACAACATGAAATGCTTAGGCTCTTGCAACCATGTTCCCAAGCTCTTTTCCCTGAAGTTACCTTTCCAGCAGATATTCCTTCTGTTCTCTCTTAAGAGAGATGAGATGAGATATTTTGTAATATTGGCAGAAGCAATCCACCTTTCAAATCCAGAGTACTAGTTGTAACATCACACCAGATTACATAGGTTGTATATTTAATATTTTCAGAGTAACAATATAATACCTTAATTTAATTTTATTTTTTTAAAGATTTTATTTATTTGACAGTGATAGAGACAGCCAGCGAGAGAGGGAACACAAGCAGGGGGAGTGGGAGAGGAAGAAGCAGGCTCATAGCAGAGGAGCCTGATGTGAGGCTCGATCCCATCACGCCGGGATCACGCCCTGAGCCGAAGGCAGGCGCTTAACCGCTGTGCCACCCACGCGCCCCAATACCTTAATTTTAATTTAGAATTCCGTAGGTAAAATATTTAGTCTGGCTAAAACAGACAATATAGAATAGGAATAAGGAATCTTGAGAGTTCTCACTTAAGTACCCTTAAGTAAGAGTATCTTAAGAGACATTACGATGAAGGGAAGGTTATCAGGTAAATATCAGATAAATTCTCATTAAATTAAGCATAATTCATAAATTCACATTGTGTAATTTTAGGAGGAAAGAGTGTTGACAAAATTATGGCATTAAATTTTATAAACAAGCTTAAGTTTTCCTACAGCATCATATATGTATACCTAGTGAGTATTTTGCTGATGAATAGATAATTAATACAAGGTTGAAATAAAGAAATAAAATGAGTAACAAGTACACTGTTGTTTTATCTCTATTTCTCCCTAAATCCTTGTTCCCTGTAAATTGCATATCTCATATGCTTGCTTAAGGCTGACAAATATACTTTTTTTGCATGCCTGCTTTTTGTCTCTTTATATATGATCTGAGTAGTTACTTTGCTCTATTGAAAGGGTTGTGCCCTGTTACTGCATTGCCAAAATAAAGAGAAGGTGATGTATTTCCATCCTCTATGGACTGATAGAATATTATAGCTAAAAGGAGCCCTATGATTCATTTACTTCAAATACTTTATTTTACAGTTGAGAAAACAGTGATAAAGAATTTAAGTGACTCCCCTAATATCTCTCCATTATTCATGAGGAAGCTGTTGATGACCTGATAATTCTTTAGTCCTAAGCCATGGTTCATATGTATTAATTTTCACAGATTGTGTATTTTAACTTTAATTCTATATATAACAAAAGCACTCAGTTTTTCCAAATGTTGCTAATCACATTTACCTATGAAAAGATTTCAAAGACCAGATAGATTTTACGATCACTTTTGAAATTACCATACATATTACTTGACTACTTGCAGTTTGTTGAGAACATTTTTAAGGTCTCAGTCAGATCTATGAGATAATTTTATTTATAGGTTGAGATTTTGGAAAAAGAACAATCCAAGGATCTTCAGTGATTCCCCCAGAAACATTATAAAGTAAAGCATGAAATCCAAGACTGTTGATTTATTGCTTAAAATCTTCTAATAGGATTTCAGCTAGAAAAAAGACATGAAATCCTTACCTCAGTGTACAGGGCATTCCAAAGTTATTTCCTAATGTTTAAAGGAATAAACTTAATAGTTAACAAATCTTAATTCTTTATAATCATTTTATCTTTATTTAGACTACACATCCAACCAAGATAAGTTGCTCTGTAGAGATGACCAAAGAGATTTCCCCCAGCTTTTTAGATTGTCTGTTTACTCTCTCCCAGATAAATATTATGTCTTAACAATTGAGAAGAAGTGATTAGTAGGTCTGTTATGCCAGCCTGATCTTAAAATACAAATAAAAGAAGATAAGACAATACTTTAAGTATGATATTGAAATATCAAACATTTAAATAGGTAAAGCTCAGAATGGATGCTTGAATTCATCAAACTAAAATGCTACGTCTGGGGGTGCCTGGGTGGCTTAAATGGTTGGGCATCTGCTTTCAGCTCTGGTCATGATCTCCAGGTCCTAGGATTGAGCCCCGCATCAGGCTTCCGGCTCAGCGGGGAGTCTGCTTCTCTCTCTCCTTCTACAGTTCCCCCTGCCTGTGCTCTCTCACACTCTCTGTCAAATAAATAAATAAAATCTTATAAAAAAAATAATAAAATGCTATGTCTGTAACATACAACTTTGATCCTGTAAAACATATTCATAGCCCTTGTTGTAAATTGACTACTTAAAGCCATAGAAATGAGGGGCACCTGGGTGGCACAGCGGTTAAGCATCTGCCTTCGGCTCAGGGCGTGATCCCGGCATTATGGGATCGAGCCCCACGTCAGGCTCCTCTGCTATGAGCCTGCTTCTTCCTCTCCCACTCCCCCTGCTTGTGTTCCCTCTCTCGCTGGCTGTCTCTATCTCTGTCAAATAAATAAATAAAATCTTTTAAAAAATTAAAACTATAGAAATGAGTACAAGGTTTGAATTCTGTTTAGACATTATGGTTCTAGAAAAGTCTTACAAGTACGTGGAATCAATTCCACCATTTTAAATTAGTACATACTATTTTTTAAATTGATACCATCATAAGACAAATAATTGTTCCTATTCTTCTTTCTCATAACTTGGAAACAGTTCAATGGCTGCCCACTGTCTACTGGATAAAGCTTTATAAACCATAGCCTTATAGTCATGTGCTTCCCCAAAACTGGGCTTTTTCTTACTCAAACTTATCCCCGATTATTTCATAAACAAAAACATTGGGTCCTGAGTGATATACCTACACGTATGTCCCAAACATACAATATTCCTTTTTTTTCTATTCTTTTTCTTGTGTTATCATTTTCTATCATCCTCCCTGTTCTTTTCTGCTTATCAAATTTCAATGGTTATAAAAGCCCAGTTCAATAGTATCCCACATGAATGCTTTTTTCACCAATGCAGTCCACATTGATTAATCCCTCTTTTGATCTTGTTATTCAACCCATGTTTGGAATTATTCTTAGCCCTCTGACAGGGTTCCATTCAACACATACTCGCTGAACACATACTATGTATAACTCACAATGATACAAAAATTTTCAGTAAAATCATGAGTAATCACCTACATCCGAGAAGTGTAGACCATGAAGATGGGAAATATGAAATTTAAGACTCAAAAATCAAGCAAGTTGTAAAGATAGACTTAATCACTGTACTGAGGAATTAGAGACAGGTAGGTGGAAGAGATTTATTTGAGGTGAAGTTTTGAAAAAAAATTCATCACACTAAAAGTATAGAGAATATTCTAGGCATTGGGAACAGAATAAGAAAATTTACAGAGGAGAAAAAAGAAAAGGATGGGTAGTTTTCAAAGTGTAGCTTTGTGTATTGTATTTGAGGAATTGGAGAATGTTTCAGGAAAAGTTGGCATATGTAGTCTTTAAATATATGGACCAAGGCCAAAATTTGAGGTTTTGAATTTTTAGATAACTTTAAATATTCTGTAAGATTTTGAGCAAAGAAGTGAATGTAACATAACCAGGCTATAGTCTTAGAAACATTAGGAAGAAGTAATTGAATCTAGAAAAATATTGGAATCTGTGTGTCTAGGTGAAAGGATGCTGTCCAAAAAATAATAATGGTAATCTTAACTAGGAGAAGAACAGGGAAAAAAATTAAGAGGACAGATTTAAGGGAGAATACGATTGTAAAAGGTATGTTGATAATTAGAGAAACAGAAATGTTCTGTGCCTGGATATTTGTATTTGGTTGACTGTGAACCTGGTGATATCTAGAACCCAGAAAGAATCATAGGTTCAGTGGTAGGCAGAAGGAGGTTGGAAGTGATAAAAGTGTTGTTTGAGAAGTATATTTGCATTGCCAGTGGGATATCTGTGCTCAGCAGGCAGTTGGCAATGAGTTGGAAATGATGAATTTTTGGAAGTCATAAGCATATGCAGGAGACCAGAGTCCATTATTTTGAAGGAGACTGAAGAGGAAGACAACCACAGATAAGTCACAAGCATTGGGTAAGGGAGAAAAGGATGAACCATAAAGGATGCGAATCCATAAGACAGCAAAGAACCAGGAGCCAACAGTCAATGATCAATAAAAGAGATTTTTAACAAACTAAGAGATTTTTTTTTTAAAACATTACTACAGACGGAATGGTGGTATTAAAACAGGGTGAGATATGAAGCAAGTTATAGATTTGGCAAGAGTGTTTTGAACTGAACACAGTCGATGACTTGCATGGTAACTAAAGGAGTTCATGTAGAGGTGACATGTTGTATGTATACACTGGTCCTTTGGGAGAAATGCTGATTAAAAGGGAGATGATAGGATGGGGGCTTGAGAGGGAGCAGGACTGAGGAAAGGTCTTGAGGGGAGGAGACAGTGGAGATGAAAAGATTAAAAGTGAAAGAAGGAGAAGAGTAAAGCGTTGTAACAAGGAATGAAAGATGATGGGGGGAGAGACCTGGCATCCAGGGCACAGATGGATGTTCTTTGAAGGGAATAGAAACCCACTTTCATTGGAATTGAATGGAAGTTTGAGGATGAGTAAACTTATAGCTGGGTTTTTATCTCTCTTCCATTATTTGTTAAATCTGTTTATGCCTTGTGACGGTCACTGTGTCCCTCTCCCCTGTGTCACGATGTCTACATTTGAACTTCATATCACCTTTTAGGGATTCCTACTTCTATGACAAACTGTACAAAAGAAGGGAAGGGTATATTTATGGTTGTTAAAATTTTCTAGTTATGATAGCTTTACTCTGACCATATTTGTCATATATTATATTATTAGCCAAAAGAATAACTACTCATTAGAGTTCAAACTTAGCACTGATTTTTTCATAAGAGACTAATAGCATAGTCACAAGATGAGTGTTCTTTCCTTTCTCTCAGAAATTTAAGATGGATTAATATACATCTGAAGAACATTAATTATTTTATGAAACATTTAGATACCTGAAGATTTTGAACTTTTTAATTGGTTAATTTTTAGTAATTAATAAAATAAAGCTTTTCATTTTTTAGAAAAACCTTTTAGTGAAAGCAGAACATGCATCCAGAATGAAATATATGCAGAAATATTATGATAGTATTTTTTTCACTGTATTGACAGTATTAAATTTTAAGAACAACCCAATAACTCAACCACTGAAATTGCCCTTAGACATATATTTAATTGCTTAATTCTGCACTTAGTACTACACAATTTGGATACAAAGGTATGACAGGGTAACATATTCTTAAACAAAAAAACCTTCTTTCTATTCATAAAATCAGAACTAAAGCATAGGGAAAACTAAGAAAGAGACAAATAAGGACCTTGCTTTTGGAGCCTTTTACAGCAGGTGATATTTCTGCTTTACAAAGTAGACTTTAAATAGTAGAATTTCAGGAATTGATGATAAACAATTGGAAGTATAATACCCCCAAATGATTCCATGACTTCTGACCAAGAAGTTCCTACGTCATTGCTGCCAAAAATAATTCCTTTTAACATGCTGACAAAAATCCTTTTCCTTTTTTTAATTTTTCAGTTCTCTGCTAAGCAATTTATTGAAGCTCTACAAACTGAATTAAATTGTTTTTCTGATTTGCCTTTACTAGGGCTTTGGTGAAAGTATCGACTATGTCAGGTTTTATGAGACAAAACCATAATGTGGTCTCTTTGGCAGAAGCCCACCCCTTAAGGACTAACCACACTTTGCAATAGTTTTGGTTTTTTGTGGGTTTTTGTTGTTGTTGTTGTTGTTAGTTTGTTTTTGAAGACTAATTTATTTTATTTGAGAGAGCGTGCAAGTGTGTGAGTGGGGTCGAGGGGGGTACAGGAGAAAAGCACACTCCCAGCTGAGTGGGAAGCCCATGGGACTCCATCTCAAGACCCTGAGATCATGACCTGAGCTGAGACCAAGAGTCAGATGCTCAACCAACTGTGCCATCGAGGAGCCCCTGCAGTAGTTTTTATTATAGCTATTTACATGTATTTTTTTCTATTGAGGAAACTGACTTGACTGAGAAGTAAAATAATCTACCTAGGGTCACATTTTAGCAAATGATGAAGCCAAGATTCAAATTCAGGTCTATCTGACTCCAAGATCTCTTCTTTATGTTACATCACCTGTGGCTTTTTCTGGGTTTTTTTGGGTTTTTTTTTTTTTTTTTTTTGGGNGGTTTTTTTTTTTTTTTTTTTTGGAAGTAGTACCTCTTCTGAGGTATAATTTTATTTATTTATTTTGTTATGTTCATCACCATACAGTACATCATTAGTTTTTGATGTAGTGTTCCATGATTCATTGTTTGGTATAACACCCAGTACTCCATGCAATACGTGCCCTCCTTAATACCCATCACTGGGCTAACCCATCCCCCCACCTCCCTCCCCTCTAAAACCCTCTGTTTGTTTCCTGGAGTCCGGAGTCTCTCTTGGTTCATCTCCCCCTCTGATTTACCCCCCTTCATTTTTCCCTTCCTTCTCCTAATATCCTCCATGCTATTCTTATGTTCCACATTTAAGTGAAACCATATGATAATTTCTCTGCTTGACTTATTTCCCTTAGCATAATATCCTCCAGTTCCATCCAGGTCGATGCAAATTGTGGGTATTCCTCCTTTCTGATGGCTGAGTAATATTCCATTGTATATATGGACCACATCTTCTTTATCCATTCATATGTTGAAAGGCATCTCGGCTCCTTCCACAGTTTGGCTATTGTGGACATTGCTGCTATGAACACTGGGGTGCACGTGCCCCTTCTTTTCACTACATCTGTATCTTTGGGGTAAATACGTAGTAGTGCAATTGCTGGGTTGTAGGGTAGCTCTATTCTTAACATCTTGAGAAACCTCCATACTGTTTTCCAGAGTGGCTCTACCAGCTTGCATTCCCACTAACAGTGTAAGAGGGTTCCCCTTTCTCCACATCCTCTCCAACATTTGTTGTTTCCTGTCTTGTTAATTTTTGCCATTTAACTGGTGTAAGGTGGTATCTCATTGTGGTTTGATTTGTATTTCTGTGATGGCTAGTGATGTTGAACATTTTTTCATATGTCTGTTAGCCATTTGTATGTCTTTTTTGGAGAAGTGTCTGTTCATGTCTTCTGCCCATTTTTTGATTGGGTTATTAGTTTTTTGAGTGTGGAGTTTGAGAAGTTCTTTATAGATCTTGGATATCAGCCCTTTATCTGTAATGTTATTTGCAATTATATTCTCCCATTCTGTGGGCTGCCTCTTAGTTTTGTTGACTGTTTACTTTGCTGTGCAGAAGCTTTTTATCTTGAAGAAGTCCTCAAAATTCACTTTTGCTTTTGTTTCATTTGCCTCTGGAGACGTATCACGAAAGAAGTTACTGTGGCTGACGTCCAAGAGGTTACTGCCTATGTTCTCATCTAGGATTTTGATAGATTCCTGTCTCACATTGAGGTCTTTCATCCATTTTGAGTTTATCTTTGTGTATGTTGTAAGGGAATGGTCCAGTTTCATTCTTCTATATGTGGCTGTCTGGGGGTTTTAATTACTTCCCTACAAACATCATTTAGAAGGACGATCTCCCCAACCCCCCACATTAAAAGAGGGCCTGAATATTTGAATCCTATTAGCTGCCTTGAACACTTTGACTTCGCTTTTCTCCACCTCCTGTAAACCAAGGATTTTCAGCTCCACCCACTTCAGACAAGAACACAAAAAAGGTTTGACAATCGCCAGGCACTGTTCCAGCTCACGCTTTCAAAATTTGATTGTTGGTGTGTTTTCTTTTTTTCAATTCTGACAACTTTCTATTTTTCTTCTATTAGTTTACATTTCCTTATCTTTCTTGAACCAACACTTTACTCTCATTAAATCTTCTATTCTCATTAAGTCTCTTCTGTTTGACAGTCGAAACACTTATTTGGCATTCCTGAATCTGTGCTATTTTTCTAAGATCTCCCCCTCCTGCCATGTCTTGCTATTCCCTATTTTTAACTGACTCTCAAAAATAATCAAAATATTCACTCTGCCCTAAATATCCCCAAGCCTTTCCCTCCTCTGTGCCTTTGACCACTCAAGTCTCTCTGTCTTTTCTGCTACCTGGGGTGGTAGAGTTCGTGGAATCCAAATCATGTCCTGGAGAAGGCAGTTTCAACTTGCTACATAAAATCCATACGGAATGGAAAGCTGCTTCCACCTTTTTCTAGATTCTGATTACTTTGGGGAAAATAATTTCATTTTCCCATGCTGCATAATGAGAAATGCACAAAGTGTCTGGCATATAGTGAGTACTTTAAAGGGTAATCTCCTTTTGTTTTGCTGTGGAATTTTGTTTTCTTTTGTCATTTATACTGCTTAATCTGAATATCTCATCATAGAATCAGGAAGGAAGTACCGTTTTTTAGTGTAAACATAATGGTAAGCAATATTCAGTTTTTTTCCTCCAATTTTTTCTTCTGATGATAGTTTTTCTTACTGATCAAGAAAAATTCCTGAAGTGTGTAACTATTGTTGGAAATAGTGAGACATTAAAGAATGCAGAAAGTTTTTAAGTTTACTAGTTTTTAAATCAGTGTTTTAAACTTAGGAAAACCATCTGGCCAGTTTTCTGAGTCTCACCCCAAACAAGAGATTTATTATTTTCAGTGTATATCTACCAACTGCTCCAGATGATTCTGAGGATTAGTCAAGATTAGGAAACACTTGTTTAAGAGCCTCGCCACACAATGTGTTCCATGGGCCAGGAGCATCACCTGGGAATTTGTTAGAAATGCAGATTCTTGGGCCCCACCACAGACCTACTGAATCACAATCTGCATTTTAACAAGATCCTTAGCCAATTTATACGTTCATTAAAGATTAAGAAGCACTGTTCTAAATCACAATTTTCATAAAATGAATATTCTTTGTGTGTGTGTATGTGTGTGTCTGTGTGTATATATATGTATTACTACAAGATAGTGTGCAGATGCATTTATAATTTTTTTTAAGAGAGAGGAGGGGGAGGGACAGAGGGAGGGGGAAAGAGAATCTCAAGCAGACTCCACACCCAGTGCAGAGCCCTATGCGGGGCTCAATCTCACAACCCTGAGATCATGACCTGAGCTGAAATCAAGAGTCAGGCACTTAACCGACTGAGCCACCCAGGCACCCACAGATGCATTTAAAATTTAAAGAAATACTTGGGATCCTTATGGCTAGGGGTAATGTTTAATATAATAAATAAAAATCTGGGGAAAACAATTTTATACTCTTGTGATTATATTTAACAGTTGTGGGAAAGACAAAACTGTGTCTGCACAAACTAGTTGTCTTGAATAAATTGAGTTTAAAAGTATGATTATTTCAGTAATATAATGCTTCTGGAGTTTTGTCTACAAAATGTTACTAACTTGCTTGACTGAATTTTTCACCCGGTAACTTGTGAATATCAGATAGATAATAGTGGTTAAACTGAAGGTCTACTTACATTATGATGTTAAAAAATGTGTATATCACTTAAATATCAAATATGCCCTGTAAGTATTTCAGGAGTAAAAAGATTATTTGTGGGATATAGGGAGGATAAAGAGATTTATTATAGTGTGAGTTATTGAAAGTATTTTTAGTGATGTTTACTCTTCTATGAAGATTCCATTTATAAATACCTTATTATCATTTGTTAAATTAAATGACACTATACAGAATGCTTGATGACTTTAATTCATACATTAAACATGCACATATATTTTAACAATATTTGCATCTTATAATACATTTAATAATGACTTGTCGTAGTGTTACTCATTAACCATTTCTTCGACATTATCTAATATTTTTAAAATAAATAAAGTGCTTCCATATGTTATATTAATTTAAATGATTTGTTTCTTAATCCTGGAATGGTGATACATATATCAGTATTTCATTGGATGTATTTCTACTTTAACTGAGATTTTGGAAGAAAGCTTCCCCCAGAACAGTCATTTGAAATACATCAGGATATCAAGATTCCAAACAATATAGTTCATGTTCTTATTCTTCTGCATATGCTTAAATATATTTCTAACAACATATTGCTCCCTATAAATAATTTTTCTTGAATTAGCACAAAATGTCTTTGTATTGCAATGCATTTATAAATCATAGTTCCTACTGGTAAAAGCAGTTTTTGTAACAAACTACTACTAGTTCTAGTATTATTAAAGCCTAATTAATCATTACTATTTAAAGGCTGAGTTTAGTAAGCACTCATTATTTAAGTCATAATAAAAATTTAGATTTTTCATTATTCTCACTAAGTTCCAGCTATAATTGTTCAAATGAGCCAACTTTAAACATACAAAGTTAGAGTAATTCTTAAAATTGTGGCTAATTCAGTTTGGGTTACATTGATTGTCAGTATTTTCAGCACGTGAATAAAATACTTGAGAAAAGGCATGGCAAGGGTAGAAATTCCTTTCCTAAACGTGAATAGGAAGAAAAAATGATTCTCTTACTCATCCAACAGTTTCTCAAAGTTCAAATCAGCTGCTAATTTGGTGAACATGAGAAAATAAAATCCATCATTCTTGGTGTCTTATTGATGATTTTGAAAGTCTCATCCTCATTTTAAAGTGTCTGATATTTGGGGCGCCTGTGTGGCACGGTCGTTAAGCGTCTGCCTTCGGCTCAGGGCGTGATCCTGGCGCTATAGGATCGAGCCCCACATCAGGCTCCTCCGGTGGAAGCCTGCTTCTTCCTCTCCCACTCCCCTTGCTTGTATTCCCTATCTGGCTGGCTGTCTCTCTGTCAAATAAATAAATAAAATCTTTAAAATAAATAAAGTGTCTGATATTTATTTTAACTCATTCAGTTTTTGAACTAGTCTGAGCCCCATAGTTGAATTAGATTTTTAAAAAATACTTTAAAGCAATTAAATAATTTGTGCACAATATTTAAAAAGTATATATGAAATGGTCAGAAACATTAAGAAATGTCTCTTCTACCCCAGCCCCAGAAGAAAGCACCTTTTATAGTTACATAGTTTCTTTCTTTCTTTCCTTTTGTTTCTTTGTTTTGGTTTGGTTTGCTTTTTTGTGCTTTTTGCTTTTGGATATAGAAAATGAAACACTCAAGAAACTTACAAGTCATATTTTCCCCAAGACTGTTGCTCTCTGGGATCTGAAGGGAATTGCTTTTCTGTAACATTTGTCAATAAGCAGGTGGTTAGTTACTTCTTTAGATTTGTCATTAGAAAAATTTCCAAGCATATTGAATATATGCTAGTATTTGTGCCTGTTCATGAAATGAAAAGGAGTACTGAATATTCCTCTTAAGCAGGACTTTTTGGCTCGGCTCGGCTATTTCCATAGAGAAACTTAAACTGAATTCAAGCAATGTCATTTTTGCCCCCAAGTAATTGGTTGTTTCCTCTGAACTCCTCTAGCATTTATATAGGAAACATTCGGCTTGTATTTCTTGATTTATCAACTATAGGTAGAATATGTTGACACCTTGCAATAAAGATTAGAAATTTAGAAATTTTCACCACCTACAATTTTTGCTAATTCTATTATTTTGAGCTCTTCTGGCGGTTATCTTTATTACTCAAATAATAAACTTAAATTTCTCTCTTTTTCTATATTGATTCTCTGCTAAAAATGATGTCTCTTTTAAAAAAAACAGCTAGCAGGCTATTTTTATCTTATGGAGCCAATAAATATTTCTGAAGATACAAATTAGAAGATTCTTAAAACTTCCCTTCTGTTCTCTGAATCATCTGTTTGATTTCTTGAGACATGTTACATTTGTTAATCTTTTTCATTTTTTTATACTATTGGTTTTCTTCAAATGTCTGATGTTTTTAGTTGCTGGTTCAATATATGAATGAAGGCTGATTAAGAGCAAGATTAGTAGCTGGGGTAATTTTTTGCATGGTTGCATAGGTTTCTTTCCACAATAGGCCTCTCCCTCAAATGGGAGTGTGTTGGCAGGCAGGCTTCACTTTGGAACTGAGGGAACCAATTGCCACCATACCAAAGCTCAGACAGTGTTACTTTGTCACGACTGACTTAACTCGTAGGTGTGTAATTGAAGCTGGGAGTTCTCTCTAAACTCTGCTCTGCTTCCCTTTTGCATTCCTACACCCATATTGGGTGCTTTCTCTAGAAGGATGGTTTGTTTTCTTAGACTCATAATGCACTTCTCACTTTGTCCCAGGGGCAAAAGCCCTTTGTATGAGAAGCCTGATGGAAGACTTGGAGACGGTGTGGGAGGAGTAGCTGTTTTATAGGCCTGCCCATTCTTTCTTGTTGTTGTTTTGTTTTGTTTTGCTTTAGGCCTGTCCATTCCTGACCTTGGATTTTAATTAATTCCCCGAATGATTGTACCATGGCCCACCCTTGCCCTTTGTGTTCTGTGAGAAGTAAGAATTTACTTCTGGTATTTTGGGCTGCTTTTTTCCATATTTCTGTTTGTCAGTCTATGCCCTTTTATCTACTCAATGTCTACCCGGTTTCTCAAACTTTCTAGTCTTCGGCTGGTACCTTTTTTTTTTTCCCTCTTCTCCCCAGCACTGATACAATTTCATTATTTTTAAAACAAAGGGAGAGAAGGAAGGGAGACTTGGGTACTTATGCTATTACACTAATCCAGAAGTCAGTAGTTCTTTATGTATACCATATAGGCAATAGATATTCATGATCACCTAGTATGTACATGTCCGTGTCACAAAATGCCATCCAGTGGGCTCCGATATCACCGTCCCCTACCTAAAGAGCAGGAGGTGCTCTGGCTTACAGATTGCCGACTCCCTTGCAGAGCACAGATTTTGCTTGTTATTCATTTAATACCCATAGTTCAGGTAGTTTCGTTCCTCCCAAAAACAATTTGTTACTTTTTTTTCCTTCCCTAGTATTAAAAATATAACCCAAAGAATTCTGCCTACGAGTCAGGCTATCATGAATATTTAAATCCCTGATCTTGACCAAACATTGGAGGGAAAAGCTTTGCTGTTTTAATGTGTACTGTAATAACCCTCTAGCCTGCTGTTTCTTCACCCTGACTCTCCAAACTATGGATCAGGACTGGAAAGCCCCTCACAGGGTTCTACTGGGGCTGCTGTTCTCTTGCTGCCTACAGGCTGCCAACGGGCTTTCGTGTGAACTCTCCATGTGCTTTCCTATTGTGGTGCTTCTTACATGCACATAGATACAGAGAACCATTGGAGCCACTTGTGATTTTTGTGGGCCTTTCTGGCCCACAATTCTAAATTGTGGCAATAGAAATGTTGAAAATTCTTTGGCAGTAGAAATGTTGAACAATTATTTGCTGGAATATGATTAGGGCTGGCATTTGTGTTTGGCCACTGAGGAGGAAGAAGCTACATTAGTATCTAGGGAGCAGTGGTTAAGGGGTAGATAGGTGTGTTTTTTTCTTGGCCATGCAGGAAATGCCCAGTTGGATGAAGAGCGGAAAATTCAGACAATCTATTTTAAATAAAGCACAGTTATTTTGTTTTTAATAAATGATACTATGATCAGACTACATAGCTCCTCAACAGAAATCACAAACTCAGAAATCGCAAGCAACAAAAGAAACTTTAAAGTTAATTCCGGACTCTTCCTCTTCCAAAATTATTTTACTATTAACACAGTGCCTTTTTTTAAAATGCTTTTTATCCTCAAACCAGTGTAGCAGTCATCTTCTTTCCACGTATCTTAAAGATCTAAAAATACTGCTTTAAGGGTACCTGGGTGGCTCAGTTGGTTAAGTGTCCAACTCTTGATTTTGGCTCAGGTCATGATCTCAGGATCGTGAGATCAAGCCCCATGTGGGCTCCACGCTGTGCTGGGTGTGGAACCTGCTTAAGTTTCTCTCTCTCCTTCTCCCTCTGCCTCTGCTTCTCCTCACCCCCCATGTGCGCTCTCTCTCTCGCTCAAAAACAAAACAAAACAAAAATTACTGCTTTATACCCAATGTTTTCCCAACTTAAATAGAGTAAGTTAAATTTCATTATGCCTACTATGTATGGGCCAGGCATTGGACACTGATAAACTTCACAACTATAACACATTCACTCCAACTATCTAACTGGTTAAGGTTTTTAAATGATCGATTTACTGAATTTGTTATACTATTAGTGTTATTCTATATTGATCAATACAGTTAGCCTTGAACATTGTCTAACATTTTTTTATAATGTAGTTTTGGAGATTATTTATATTTAGTCAGTTTAATAATAGCTGTACTATAGTTTCTGATAATTACGAAAAATTTGAGAAATATTATGGCAGTGATTATTGTACTGAACTACCTTGTAGTGAATTGCATTCACTTATCTTTTGAGTGGAAGGTACATGGGGATTTTTTTTCAGAGTATGATCTCCAACCAGCTGAGAAGTTAGTGTTGGATTCAGTTCATGAGTCTTTCTTGTACTATATATATCCTGTACTATGTATGTACTGCATACATGTCAGGGAAGGCATTTTATCTTCTGAGCATGGACCTTAATTTGGAAGATGGGGATAACCATTCCCGAACTGACTCACCACATTGTGGATCATGATCCCAGGAGGTGTGCACAGAGGTCTACCTTGGTGCATCGATATGAACTTTTCTTGCACATCCTGTAAGATGCCCAGGAGGCCGTGTGTTTCTCCCATGCATTCTCTGCAGCCCTACCCATAGAATGTTTTACAGTAATGGGTATATTTACAGTGTCCAACAAAAAAAACACTAACCATCTGTGGCTTTTGAGCACTTGAAATATGGCTACAGTGATTGAGGAGCTGTTTACTTTTATATAATTTTAATTTATTTAAATTTGAATGACCATATGTGTCTAGGGTCTACCTTCTTGGACCACATAGGGAGAAGATAGAAATGGCTGAGATGCTATTTTAGTGTTTCTTAAATACAGATAGAAAGAGTTACTGTGAGATTTGAATCAGATAATAGTCTCGTTGGTAAAACATCTCTCTACATTATTAAAAAAAATACTTTCCAAATTTAAGTTATGATACATGAAATAGCATTCTACATTTATATGGCATTTTTGGTGTACACATTACTTAGAGACATTGTCTTTGTTATTTATTAATTCTAAAAATATTTTTGGTGTGTATTATTCTTATCAGTAATACTTTTACTTTATTATTTTGAGTTCAGGGTTAGCTCTGTGCTTATCTAGTGACTAGAATAATCTGTTGGATGCCTTAATTTGATTTTAAATGAAATACATACCATAAGAAATAAGAATTCCCACAGACATAATGCCTTTTATATGGGAAGACTTTTTTTAAGCAAATACAAATGGTTATTCTTAATTTATATTCCCCTCTTTGCCTCTCAAGAGATAGCATCACTCCCCATGTCTATTGAACCTATCATGTTCTGTTTTCTTTACTGATCTATTTTAATCCAAATCTGTAAATATTGCCCTCCTCGATTAGCCTTTCTTCTCTAGATTTACTTTCAAGTAGTGGTAATAGTCTGTAACTACTTTTAACCTGTCCCTTTGGACTATTAAGGATTCTACATTTAAGGATATATTGTTTTAGAACAATGGATATTACAATAATAAAAGTACAAGTAACATATCTAAGAAGATGAAAGTAATGCAGCATTCTATTATGTTAAAAATTGGCATCTTTTGACACCAGCTTGATATTTCTGTGAATGTCCATTCACCTCAAGTGCTTTCTTCAAATAATGAGTTAGCTCTCATCTATCCTTACAACAAATTGAGGCACCAAATTCAGCTTTGTGGACTGAATGATAAAACATTTGAGGGTCATCTTAGCTGTTCTTTGTTTTTATTGTCTTTGGTTTTGATCACTGGGTTATAAATAACCAGTCTGGTTCCTTGATTCTGTATCAGTAAGTTCTGTAAGGTTAGAATATTGACTATTAAAAATCAGAGATTTGAATTTTAGGTTAAAGCATTTCAAAAAAATTTTTTCAAAGAATTTTTATGTGTCTTTTAAAAGCTTCAGTTTTGAAAAGTAGAAGATAAAGATAAGCAAAAAAAAAAAAAAATCTCTCACCTCACAGTTTTAAGATAGTCCAGAAAAAGTTCCAAACTATGTGTGTCTGTGTGTCTGTCTGTCTGTGTGTGTGCGTACGTTCACAGTCTTAATTTTTATTTTTTTTTAGGTCGCAGTCATCAAAGAATTGCTGGATCAAAATGTAACCGTATTTTTGGTACATACTCCCACCCAGAAAGTTAGTACCAATATACAATACAGCTAGCTAAGCTTGCCCTTAGCTTAGTTTTATATATGGGCATCCCCATTTCCCCATTTCTTTGGCAAACTGAAGACTATCTTTTTTTCTATCATCCCTAATATGATAAAAAAAATATTTTTTATCATTATGTTAATTTGCATTTTTTGACTATTAAAGAAATTACATAGGTTAGTGTATTTATAGACTATTTGTTTGTCTCTCGATGAGCCAAACGTGGTAATACCCATTTTGAATCTTCACATGTTAAGTATTTCACCAATTTACCTGGCCTCAGATACCCTTTCATGCTGAGTATCTTTTCTCCTGTAACTCATTTTTGGGAAACATTGTTCTACACTACGTGATATCATATTAAATTGCCAGAATATTTATCAAGAATTCAACAAGCAATCAAATGCAGTAGATTGTAGTGAAGCAGGTTGCAATCCGTTAGATTCCATTCTTCATTATTTATATGATGCTGAAAAAGTATAGGCACTAAATAAATCTTAATCAGTTGATTGATCCATTAAACATTGGCAAGTCAGGTCTTTAAATATTATGAAGGTCTTCACTTAAATGTATCTAAAAAAGTTTCCATGTGTATTTTGGAAGCATTGGTATTATGTGAAGTTATAAGGACCTATTTTATGAAATAAATATCTTTCAGAAAACTGAAGATAGGGGCGCCTGGGTAGCGCAGTCGTTGAGCGTCTGCCTTCGGCTCAGGGCGTGATCCCGGCGTTCGGGGATCGAGTCCCACATCGGGCTCCTCCGCTGGGAGCCTGCTTCTTCCTCTCCCACTCCCCTGCTGTGTTCCCTCTCTCGCTGGCAGTCTCTCTGTCACATAAATAAATAAAAAAAAAAAAAAAAAAAAAAAATCTTTAAAAAAAAAAAAAAAAGAAAAAAAAGAAAACTGAAGATAAAAATATATACATTTCAAAAAATAAATAACATGGTTTATTTTTATATTTTAAAATGTGGCCTGTTTTGACAATATTATTAACATGCATTCTCTACTTACCAGTGTATTTCTAACATTTAAATAATGTCTACATAATTCCTCTATATAAATGAATTATATAGAATGTGAACTGTTTTAAGAAAAAAAAAAAAATCCCAAGTCTGCATATTAACTCTGGTAAGTGGCTTGTGGGGTTAATGGGAAGTTCAGTTTAGGCAAATCATCTACATTGGGCTGCCCATCCCACCCTCACCCCCACCCCCAACTTAATTAGTCTGTCAATCACAATTAGTATTGTTAAACATTTTTCACAGCTGCCTGATCAGTGCTTTGTTTCAACCAAGTTTAGCAAATGGATGGCAGATTGAATGTACTGTTGACCAGGGAAAGATACTGGGAAAGATACTATGTTAAGTATTCTCATTTTGAAGCTCTTCCATTGTAACATTAACATATACATAAAGCAAATGAGTAAGGTATACTAAATAAGAAGTTTGCAAAAACAAAGTAATAAGTGAGTGCCAGTTCTAATAATGGAATTATTTAAAACAAGCATTGGGGAGCAAAACTTTGCATTCAGTGTTTCACTGAAGGCTTCTGAAGGCAGCAAGTATTTAAGCAAAGTCTATATTCTTAAGAATACACATATGTTGAAATAAACTATGTTGTTGACATCACCTACTTGGGCACCACTTCTGTGAAAACTCCAAAGACCAAATTGAGGTTTTACCTAGCTTTTAAATACCATCAGGTAGAATTTAATCTGCACTGTATGTCCCTGGATATATACATAAATATATATTTTTATTATTATATATATTATTAAAATATATATTATTTTAATATATAACATGTTATATATTTTAATATATAACATGTTAATATATAACATGTTATATATTAAAATATATTTTATTATTAAAAATATATTTTTTTATTTTTGATAGATAAAGATATTTTCTTAGGGTTGTAAGCTGCTTGAAGAAAAGGACAAAGTCAAAATAAAGAAGGGGCAGACACTGTAAGCCATATACATTTTATTAAAAACAGTGATTTCAAATTTGGTACTTTGATCTTTAAAACTCTGTTCATCTTTGCAAGGAGCAAGCGCATATTATTTATAACATAATGAACTTATATTATGAGGAAACAGTCATAATAAGGAATTGGCATGCTTATGATTCATAAAATTGATTATATAATACCTGCTCTAATTGGTCATTCCTGCCTAGTAACCGAGAGAAAGGTGAAAATCCTATGCTATTTTAATTTCTCCATCTTAATTATAATACTTTCTTGCTACAGGCTTTATGGTATTAACTTCCCATGTTGTAATTAACCACTACATACCTATATTAATTTTTCTATTTTCTTGAACCCACAGACCTTTTTCATTACATTATCAGAAAGAGAATGGTATTAAACACCTGAACACAGGTCTATAGCTGCAGTGAAATAATACTGATCTCAGAACTTACTACCTAACAGTACTGAAGATTCTAATTTTCACAATCTGACTTACTTCCTTTCCTGAAAGAAGTTTCTGATAATGGTAAGAACAGAGGCGAGTAGACACCTAAATATCAAGTTTAGTAAACAAAGGGTAGAGATATTTACATTGGTATGTAATAGAGGTAAATTGCTTTGTAAGGACTTCATTCTTTCATTCACCATTAGTCCAATGTCAAATAAGGGATAGGTCTATTTAGCCTTGCAGGAAATTCAAGGATCCACAGGGGTAATCCCCAAAAGATTACCATATGGGAAGCCAAAAAAGGAGGTGTCAGGATTGACAAATACCCTGATCATTTTGATTACAACAACACTGAAGAATACAAGTTCATATTGGAATGTATAAGAGGATGGCATATCCAGACTGGGAGCTCCCGGTGGGGGGTCAGTAAGGAGAAACTTTCCAGAATGTGTGACAGTTGAGATCCACTTGAAGAAGGACTTAGTCGTAATAATTGGAAATATTACTGAGAGGCAAGACATGAAGTGAAAATATAAGACCAGTTACAGCAGAATAAAGCTACCTAACCATAGGGAAATATTTCAGATTTTTTTCCATAGTCCCGAAGGCAGGTTCCACATCTAAGTGTCTCATGTAGGGTATCAGGTAGAGGCAGTAGTCTCAGCATTAAAACACAGCAGTTGAAAATGCTGGTGTCGCAATAATTATTTCTCCTTATCAGAAATATCACATTTCCCTTATGTTATTAAAGAAAGAAAGAAATGGTTCCCTCAAAATGTTTTGTCTTTATGAAAACGCACTTTTCCTTGAAGTGGGTATCGCTCTGACCCCTGATTGTGCTTCTGAGGTTTGTGACGAGCGATTGTCCGATATCTGTAGGCATCCAGCCTGAGGAAGTAATGCCCGGGTTGCAGACTGGAAGCTGGAAAAAAGCTATTTGGGGTACCCAACTCTGACAATGTTTCACTATTTAAAGGCAAAATGGAAAATATCTAGAAAGTCAGATGCCCCCAGGAGAGAGTTTTTTGAAGCAGGTCCCTCTTGGGCTGATTATAAGACTAATCAGCCATTTATCAAGCAAGCCATTATGTATCTGACCATATGAATAAACATAATTCATGCAAATATAATTTATGTTAAATACATTCTCGAGTTATTATGCACAATATTTTCTTCATCAAAAAGCAGTGACCAAAAGTGCACATATATTTGCAGTAATTCCTTTCTGCGTCTTGAATTTCCCATTTTCCTCCTGCCATTGATGAGAGAGTGGCAGTTTCTCTGATTAAGTTCTCCCCCGACCATCCATATCCGGGGCATTTGGAAGTGGGGTGCTTATTTCAGAAGCTATACCTTAGGATAATATTCTTAGGTAGTCTGGTGTGTAACGTTTTCACAGTACTTTAGATTTTGTTTTATTAACAAATCTTGACATCCTAGAAGGAGATCCCTGTCTGGGGCTCATTAATAAACAAATTTGAACACGACAGGCTCAGTCCTGACCTCAGAGGTACCCATTAGTGACTTCTCTCTATTGTACTGAAATGTAATCACAGACACTGAAGTAACAGACCGTTTTCTTTGTTAATCAAAAATAATTCAGAATCATTGCAGTTCAAAAAAAATAAAAAGCTCTACAGACCCTTTGTTTTTGAGTGAAAAAAAATTGGGGGCTCCTCTTAATGCTCATAGTTTTAAGATATACATAATAGAATTTAAATCTCGTTGCAAACATAAAGTGGCACTTCTGTGTACAGCCTTTTAAAAATGAGTCAGTTTATTACATGTTAATCTGAAAGGTTATAGTCACCTACTCTGGATGTGGAAAAGTTCCATAATTTATGAGTATGCCTCTCTGGCAAGAGTATCCTCTATGTCTGAAACCCTGAAACCCTCCTCCTCTCCACGTTGCCACCATTCATTAAGGGCAAACCCATTCAGCTGTACCAAATATATTTTTATGGAATGTATTTTAAAATCTCTTTAAAAACAAATATTGCTTATCCATGAAGCAGAGGTAACATTTATTTCCAGTGTCACACACATTACACTCAAGCTTCTATTTCTTTGCCACGCATAAAGATACATCATCATGTACTGATAATCTTATGCAAGAGGCTCTGACATTCAGGCATCACCATAGACGCCAGAAAAAATGGCAACCTTCTTTCACCGCTAAGCCAGTGTATGTCCTACACAAGAGCACCCGGTTACAAGGCAATCAGGGCCCAAATTCAACCTGCACCCTTCCCCACGCCATACACCTGAAACACTAAATCTGCCCAAAGATTCCAGAAATACTTTGTGGACCAAGATAGCCTTCGATCAAATACAACAAAACGTATAGGCTCCTTTCAACCAGTAGGCTTGCAGCAGTCAACTCGACTAAAAGAGCTGAACAGTTGGGTTTTCCCCTCTCTCTGGAAATGTGCATGTGTGCACTTACTCAATTATCTCATCTAGTCATACCAGTGTGGATAGTGCATGATTCTACTTCAGATACAATACAAACATGTCGTCCCTATAAACCCCACTTTTTTCAGGAACTGACCCTACTATCATAATCTTGAATCTCCAAGAAAGGGAAAGGGTGTGTTTATTGCCTATTTTATCAATATATAAATAAATTAGTATTAGAATAAATTTTATCCCCTATAATGCTGGTGTTCTTTGGATTCTGTTAATTCATGATCATAAATACTCTTGTGGTCAAGATCCCTTAAGTAAAAGGGACGGATAGCTCTACCTTTTGAGGCATTAGATTTACATTCCAAGGACAGGCAAACCAGTTCATCTTTCTTCATTTTTATAGTCATCCCACACTTGCTCTATTGTAAGGCACGCACACTTTCATTATTCAGATACATCTACAAGTGAGTATAAACATGGGGAGGTTTCCACCCAGAAGCTATTATTAAATCAATGGTATATCTTATGATGAACACCGCCTTACAGTTGAAGAATTGTGAGTTCTTAGTATGGTGTTCCATCTGTTATCAGTCTGAGTGACAATTTTGCTCAGCCTGAAGAGGAGGGAGGCAGAATTTCTTGCTATGAGTTTGACTTTGATTTTTCCTATGTGTTATTTAGAGTCACCTATCTTTAATATTAATATCTTAATGCCATTCTTTTCTAAAGTAAACATTTTTAAAATTGTTAATTGTGAATTATACATAACAGAAAATTTACCATCTTAACTATTTTTAAGGGTACAATTCAGTACTGTTAAGTACATTTGCATTATTGTGCAGCCCCTCTCCAGAACATTTTTATCTTGCAAACTGAAACTCCATACCCATTAAACAACGTAAAGTAAGCTTTTTATGAAGTATAATATATACCAAAAAAAGTACATAAGTCAGAAGTATGCAGCTACACATTTTCACAAAGTGAATATGCCCATGTACCCTGCATCCAGACTGAGAAATAGACAGAACATTACTGGCATCTCTCTCACTCTCAGTTACTACTCTATACAACTGTTATTTTAGATGTTGACTTTGGATCCAGCAACATTACTAAATTCACTTATGCATTCTGATAGCTTGTAGATTTTTTTTGAATTTTCTACATATAGGGCTATGTCGTTCACAAATAATGATATCTTTTTTTTCTCTGATTTATTGAGTTATTATGCTGTCCTTGAGTTACTGTACTATGTAGGACTTACATTAGAATGATGAATAAATTGAGGGACAATGGGGATGTTTGTTTTATCCCCCTATCTTGGGGAATGGGGGAAACTTTCTGTATTTCTCCACTAGGTATGATGTTGGCTATAGGTTTCTGTAGCTACTGTCTCAGATTAAGGAAGTTTCCATCTATTCCTAATTTGCCACAGGTTTTCATCCTGAACAGGTGTTAAATTATTTAGACTTTTTTCCTGTATATATTATCATATTCCTATATGGATTGTCATATTATCTTTCCTCTTTATTCTTGTGATAAATTATGTTAATTGATTTTCAAATACTAAAATAATTGGAAGGTTTTGTTTAAGACTGGTATTATTTATTTCTGAAATTTTTGAAGAAATTTTAGGTAAAGTAAACTAGGCCTGGATATTTCTTTGTGGGAAAGATTCTAATTCAATTTCTTTAATAAATGTGGGATTATTTGGATTTCCTACTACTTTTGCTAAAGTTTTTCTAGGAATGTGTTCAATTCTCCTAAAACTTTAAATTCACTGGCATACATTTTTTATAATATCCTTATATTTTAATATGTATATGATCTGTAATGCTATTTTTTAGCTTAAATATTGGTTATTTTAATCTTTCATTTTTATAAGGTCAATATTGATAAAGGTATATCAGTTCTTTCTTTTTTTTTTTGAAGAACATCTATTTTGTTGATTTTCCTTTATTGTATTTTTAGGACACAGCTAAACTTTAAAAAAATTAACAAACTTTATATTTTAGAGCAATTTCGGGGTAACAGACAAAACTGAGCAGAAAATGAAGTTCCCATAGACTCCTTCCTCTGCTCCTTGCCCTCAGTTACCCTTATTATTAGCTTTGGTTTGATACATCTTTTACAGTTGATGAAACAATATTAATTTATCATTATTAACTGAAGTCCACATTTTTAACATCAATATTGTTTTGCCTTTTCCAGAACATCATATAATTAGAATCATATAATATACAGCCTTTTCAGATTGGCTTCTTTTACTTAGCAGTATGCATTTAAGTTTCCTCTATGTCTTTTCATGGAACAATAACTGGGTTTTGTGGTGGTGGTGGTGTTTTTTCACTGAATAGTATTCTATTGTATGGGTGTACCACAGTTTGCTTATCCAATCACTATTGAAGGAAATTCTGGTTGCTTCCAAGTTTTGGTAGTTATGAATAAAGCTGCCATAAACTTTTCTTTGCAGATATTGGTGTAGACATAAGTTTTCAACTAATTTGGATTGCATAAGTTAAAGACTATGTTTAGCTTTGTAGGGAACTGCCAAACTGTCTTCTGTAGTTCCTGTATCATTTTGCCTTCCCACCAGCAATGAATGGAAATTTCTATCTTCCACATTTTTGCCAGCACTCATTGTTGTCAGTGTTTTGGATCTTAGCCATTCTAATAGGCGTATAGTGGTGTCTCACTTGTTTATTTGCTTATTGTTGAGTTTTAAGAGCTTTTTATGTATTTTGGATATAAGTCTTTTATCAGATATGTTTTTTTTTCTCCCAGTCTGTGGAGTTTTTCATTTTAATGAAGTCCAATTTATCAACCCTTTTCTTTTATGGATCATGCTTTTTGCATCATACCTAAAAGCTAATTACCAAACCCAAGATCACCTAGATTTTTCTGTGTTGTCTTCTAGAAGTTTTACAGTATTGTGTTTTATATTATGTCTGTGATCCAAATTGCATGCTTTTAAATTTCATTAACTTCTGTCCTTAACTTTATTATTTCTTTTCTTTTACTTTCTTTGGCTTTAATTTACTGTTCCTTTTTTAACCTGCCAAGCTAGATTTCCAGATCATCAATTTTCAACCTTTGACTGTTTCTAATGTATACCTTTAAGACTATAAATTTTCCTCTAAGAACAGGGTTAGCTATATCCCACAACTTGATGCATTTGTAGTTCCATAATCATTCAGTTTGAAATATCTTCTAATTTCCATTATGGTTTTTTTTTCTAATTCATAGATTACTTAGTCATTGCTTAATTTCAAAATATTTTAGGATTCTTTAAATTATTCTTAACACTGATTAATTTCACAATGGTAAGAAACATAAGTAACTTCAAGCCTTTGAAATTTTTTGGCACTTGCTTTATGGCCCAGAGTAGTCAATGCCAAAGAGTAAGTAGAGTGATAGGAGGTGATCAAAGGCAAGGCTCAGGTGCAAAGACATCAGAGTTGTATTCATTAATATCAAAATTTTACTCACTATTGTAAAACCAAAGAAGGGGGTTCTTTAATTGCTGAGCATTATAAAATGTTCTCAGAGCACTTGACTTATATTAAAATTTAATAACTGTGATTATTTAGGGGTTAAGTTACTTTTCCAAACTGGGATTAAGGGAACTCAAAAAAACCTGATTTGCATCCTAATAATGAAAGCATCTCTGACCTTTTATGGATGGCATTTCTGCCATCAATAAATGTTTGTTGGCCTAATAACCAATTAATTGGTAATAAAGAGATTTGAGCTATTTCATCGCTGCAGAAATAGTTTAGATGGTGACTGAACAGGAGAAAGCAATATTCTTTAAAGATTTTTTGTCATTTTGGGTCAACAATAAATTTCATGGTTCTACATAAACTAGCAAGTTGGTATTTTTATAGAATTAAGAATTAAAATTTTAAGTGACTTTTTGGTAAGAGTGATTGCCATGTAGCTGATATATTCTATAATAGATGACTGATTTTGCTTTCAGAAATTTAGATTATTCTACGTGATGCAAATTTTACCAAGGAAAGGTAAAGCTGAACTTAAAATCTTAAAAAGCAGAATCCCCTTAAATAATTAAACTATAAAAACCAAAGTTATATACTGGTATTTGTTGACAATTGATCTGTAGTCTATGGTTCCACTATATGGTGTTTTAAAAGTTCTTAGTTAGGAAAAAATAATATTGATTAATGAATACAAACTTTCAGTTATAAAAGATGAATAAACTCTGGAGACCTAATGGACACATAGTGACCATAGTTAATAATAATGTGTTATATACTTAAATTTGCTAAGAGAGTATTGCTTAAGTGTTCTCAGCACACTCACACACACAACAGTAACTATGGGAGGTGATGGATATTTTAACTAGTTAGACTGTGGTCATCATTTGACAGTGTATACACATATCACACATCTTGTTGTACACCTCAAATATATACAGTTTTTATTTGTCAAAAACAAAATAAAAATCAAAGCAATCCAGAAAAATAAAAATAGATCTGAAAAACAGAGAGGCAGACTTTGGAAATGCTAAAGAGTAAAGGATGCTTTCAATATATTGTCTGACATCACTATATGACCATTTGCAACATTAAGTACAGAATAAGTATGCCTAAGATTTTTGTTCTCAGAGTGGTTTCTGATGTGTTTATGTTTATTTATGTTTGTTTTGGGAGGAGGGGCAAGTTTTCCACCCAGAACTGGCATATCAACATTTTTACAGTTTATTTCAATGTTTATTAAGATCTCTTAAGTAAATTTGATTTTTAAAATGTCATTGCTATAAAATGCAGTTTTCCAACAGAAACTAATAAATATTTCAAGATAGAAAATTCATAAATAACTTTCTGTACTTTGGTTTTACAGGGGAAGAAATATGGTTCTCTCAATTTTTAAGGCTAGTATAGATGGCACATTTCAGTTTGTCTGCAACAGCCCTGGTTTACATCTGCCTCTTCTGGTGATTATTAATATTGCCTCATTTTACTCTCACACATGTCCCAGTAAATTCTATGGTCACCCTATTGGGTAGCCAAGCCTGCTTAGGCCTTTAATAAAGACTTGCATAAATACTGTTACTCAGAAAATGGGGTTTTTAGGAACACCAAGGATTCAACAAAAATAAACTGTAGTAAAAATGGTGAACAACACCTTGGATTTGGGAGAAAAAAGTAATTCAAGTGTCTAATTCTTCCTCTTATTTATTCTGTCTTATATCTTGATTTTTCTGAGCCCATAAAAATGGATAACAATAAGAATGTTATCTAACAAATGGCATAATTACATAAGAAATGTGAAAATACTTAGTAAATTTTAAAATGCTGTACAGAAAGGGGCACCTAGGTGGCTCAGGTGGTTATGCGTCTGACTCTTGACTTTGGCTCAGGTTATCATCTCACGGTCCTGGGACCAAGCCCCATGTGGGGCTCCATGCTCAGTGGGAAGTCTGGTTGAGATTCTTTCTCTCCCTCTGCGCCTTCCACTGCTCTTTCTCTCTCTCAAATTAATAAATAAATATTTAAAAAATAAAATGCTACACAAATAGTATGAACAAACCCACAGTATAGTTGAACTCAAAGTTGTACTTGTCAAGAACACAGGGTTGAATAAAGTGTAATTACTATGCAGGAGGGCAATCTATGCCCTGGAAACTTATATTTACATATTTTATCTTGCTGTTATATCTTCATAGCAGATTAACGGGCTCTAAAATACTGGAGGATTCCAAAAATAAAAGTTATAGTCTTACTCATTTTCATTTGTATATGAAATATGAGCATTTTCATGCATACTTTAATATCATAATTATAAGTAAAAGAGTATTCACGTATTAGGAGTTTTGATGTGGACAGGCCAGGTCCGTGGACACTGGGAGGGCCCTGCGGGATCAGCCAAGACGATCCTTGGCTTCACCAGGATGGAAATCAAATGAGAGCCAAGAAGAGGTGAAAGCAGAGTTTATAGAGAAGATATTGAGAGAGAGATACAGATGGAGAATCTGGAGGACTTGGAAAGGAAAGGAGCATAAGTTTTTGCTTGGGGTCTGGGGTTTTTATTGATGATTGTGCCCTGGTGCACGTGTTCTCTGAGGCATCCAGGAACTGGTCAGAACCAGGACAGGGTGTAGGTGTCCATAATAAGTCACTTATCCCCTGGACCCACGTGCTCTTGGCATCAAGATGTCTAGCAGCAGTAGTCTGGAATATGCACACAAAGGCTTCACCCCGTCATTCCTCAAATATTATCTATTGCGCTGGAAGACTGCAAAGATATCATTAACTCCTTGTCCCTGACAAGGAGGACATACATTAAGACATATATATATAAGGCAGGGTACAGGTCCTAGCAAGAACAGAAGCAGGAAAGGAAGCAAAGGAAAAAAACAAAAAAACCCAAACCTAACTTTTTCGTTCATGGAATCCTTTCAATTCCCCTGTCTCACTTTTAATCCTGACAACTTCAGGGAAATTTTTTTGAAGCACTACTATGTAAAAAAAAAATATCTTGCCAGATTGTAGAGGATCAGAGTAAATGAAGCAAAATCATTTCTCTAGTCTGATTTATGTGCAAACAATTATAATAAAAGGCAGAATGAGATGAATATAATAGAATAAACAAATTCAAGTAAATGCATAGAAAAGAAAATAATTGATTGCTAATCCGAGCATCCTGGGGATCATTTCATAGAGGTGGCCATGGGACTGAGCCTTGAGCAGTGAGCCAGGTTTTGGTAGACTAAGGCGTTTGCCGACACAGTGCACCCCAGGCTGAGAGACATGAAAAGGTAAACTGTTGGAAAGCAAAAGTGCCACATGTGCTCAGAGCATGGCAGGAGGCTCACGGGTTCTGACGTTTGCCATGAAGAGGTCTCTAAGGAAATAAACCTGGAAAGGACTTAGGAATTGGTGGTGATAGGCCTTGAATTTCAAGTAAGGAAAATAAACTCTTTCCTTGAAGATTGGGCAACCTTGTTAGTGTTTGACAAGGCTGGAGACATGACGAGATTCATATTTAGGGAAGGTAATCCTGGCAACATAAATAGTATTGATTGGAGAAGGAAGACATTCGCGGCCGGGAGGCCACTGCAAAGACTGTAACAAGAGTCCAAATGAAAAATGGTGAAGTATAGAATTAAGATCTGAGGGAGCGTGAATGGCGAAGAGGGAGGCAGACAGGAGAGGCATTGTAGAAATGATTGAGCAGTAGTTACTGACTGATTGAAATTGAATTGAGGTGGAGGGAGGAGTGGAAATTACCTCGGGATATTGAGTTTGGCTGACTGAGAAGGGAATGCTGTCATTCAGTGAGACATGATCGGCAGTAAGAGAAACAGCTTTGCAGGTTCAAGACTGAACATGGCGTTTGGGCAACGTCTGCTTACCTATATGTGTACAACTGATGGTGTTATTTTCAGATCTTGAATGCAGAGAAAGTAGGTACAAGTGCCTTATGGGCCAAAAGATAATTTTGTTGAAGCCAATTGTCTGTCAAGCTAGACCTAGAAGTTTCAAGAAATATCCACTGTTCTGAAGACCTACGGAGGCTTTAAACATTTTGTGAAATCGGAGGCCCACCTGAGCTACCCTTCTGCCTCTTTCTGTCCTCTTATTCTGAACCAAGAGGTCTTGTAGCATCAGAAAAGTGACTAATCTCATTAACTGCATGTGGCTAGTTTTTGAAACAGTATGAACAGTATTCCCTTTGCCCACTTCTCAAGGATTCCGTCTCTGTACAGGCAGGCAGACAACAGCCCGATGAGGAAAATAGGCAGGGTGTGGTAGAGAGGGAGCCTGGGGTAAAATAATGCATTGTATTCAGGAAGGGCCACCCTCACACATGAAGACGTGGAGGTGGGAGTGAACAAGGAGCCTTAGTAACACTATACTTCGAGGGATTGGGTTTTCTGTACGATAATAATGATCACATTAGAGGAAGGCTAACATTGAGTGCTTACAAAGTGCCAAATACTGTGCTAAGCCCTTCATGTGCATTGTCTCATTTAAAGCTGACAATTAATACGATTTTTGTATTATTATCCCCATTTTACTTCTAAGGAATCTGAAGCAGAGAGACTTTAAATGACTTGGCCACGTTAGCATTGCTCGTGAGACTTGACTCGGGTTTTTCATCCGACCCAACTGACTCTAGAGCCTCCCCTTCTAACACTGCTCTGTTAGTACATGAAGATGTCACGGACGAGGGGAGTAAGGATTCTACCTTGATCCAGCTGATCGACACTAGATGAAAGCCTGCTGAAAATTGGGCTAGTGTCTGTTTATTTTATAAAGCCACGGATGCAGAACTGAGAAGATTCAATCTTACGCATGTGGATAGAGACTCTGGTAAACTGTAATCCACCAGACCTGTCTGTTGGCAAGTGCAGGGCTAGATAGGCCACTACTTAAGAAGGAGGAGAAGGAAAAATGTAGAAAAAAAGAAATCCTTTCTACTAACTGAGGGGAAGAATGCATCAAAGAACACTTTCCTAAATCACCCAAAAGAAAAGAAATATAAAAATGTTTCACGTCTTCAATAGGCTTCAGGAAAACATGGGTTTATAAAACAGAGGAAGCTATAAGATCAGAAGTGGTTGAGATGAGAAGGAAATGGTATAAGTTTAGAGAGCGTGAGAGAAGACTATGATGGAATAAAGATGGCAGAGAAATTAAAATGCAATATCGGAATTAAATTTTGCTTTAGAGATGTAGTAGTTAAAAGCAGGGCTGACACTATAAATGAAATAACTAATACAGGGGAGAAAATTTTTTTCTCCACAACATAAAAGAAATGTTTGTACAGAGGTTTTAAAATGTGAAACAGCAATAGGGCAGAGAATGGAGTTTGAACCTAAAAATAATGGGAGTTTCTGAACATAAACATTTCTTGAATGGGAGGAGATCAGAATATTTGAAACAGAAACGGGAATCTGACATAAAATCCAAGGAATTATTCTTACAAAAACAAATGAGATAGGGAGAGAGGGAAAGAGGGGGAGAAATTTATACCTTGATATTGGCAAATTTCTTGTAAAATAAACACAAAGGAAATAATTTTATAGTTATTCAGTTGGAGGGAAGAGGTTTCCCATAAATCCGGTGGGTGGAATGAACTGACTTCAGATTTTTTTCCTCTGTGATACAAATGCGTGAAGACAGTGGGACCATATCCACGGAAGACTGAAGGAAAAAAGTTTGTGACTTAAAAATTTCATGCATAGTGTGTTACTTTTGTGGTGTTGCCTAACGAGTTCCCAGAACTTAACAAGTGCAAACAGTACACATTTATCGTCCCACAGTTTCTGTGGGCTACTGGTCTGACTAAAGATCAACTGGGTCCTCTGCTATGCATCACGGTGTACATGTATTACTTATATAGCAACTTGCAGACTGAAGATCTAGCAGCAAACTTTGTATTTTATGTCTTTTTTCATAGTTGATATGCTGTGGTAACTAAATCTGAACTTGCTATTGGGGGACTTAGGTCATTTCAACTACGCCATTGCAGCTAAAATTTTTGCATATCCATACTGAAGCAAAGACCATCTATATCTACAAAAGGAATTTTTTCTATTTTTTTAATTTTCAAATGAATGCTAATGAGTGTATATTACTTTTTAAGAAAAAGAAAATACATTTCATGTTAAAAATGGGTATTAAAATATCAAAAATACACCAACTCTTGATGGTAGTGAAGGTAACAAAATCATAGGTGATTTTTCTTTTCATATTTTGGTATTTTATTTATTTTTTTTAATATTTTATTTTTAGGGGCGCCTGGGTGACTCAGTCAGTTAAGCATCCCACTCTTGGTTTCAGCTCAGGTCATGATCTCAAGGCTATGAAATCAAGCCCCACTTCAGGTTCCGTGCTGGGCTTGGAGCCAACTTAAGATTCTCTCGCTCCCTCTGCCTCTGCCCCTCCCCCCCCATTTTTATTTTTAAGTAATGTCTGCACCCAACATGGGGCCCAAACTCACAACCCTGAGATCAGGAGCCACATGCTGTACTGACTGAGCCAGCCAGGCACCCACATATTTTTAATATTTAAATTTCATCTTTGAACATACATTATATATATGATCTTAAAAGAAACAACTTATAAAGAAAGGTTAGCTTTGTAAATTTTTCCTACATTTATCTGTGGTATAATTTAGTCAATAAACATTTATTGAGACCTATTATATACCAGAAACATGGTAGAGACCACGTATACCTAAGTGAATAAGGCATATTTTCTGCCCTAAAGGACCTTACCGTGTAAGGAGAGACTGACATTGAAACATGTGAATTTAAAACTGGTATAGGAAGTGTTTTTACATACTACAGCCAGAGAACAGGGCAAAAACTAAGAATCAGAGGCTTCCCAATGTGAACTGATTCACTGAAAAGGAAAGATGTCCAATAACACTTAGCTTTTTTGTTTCTTCTTAAACTATTATTATTTCAATGCTGAAGTTTCTGTGAAGAGGAAGAATTTGAAATAAAATGTGTACTAGTCTGTGGTTAAAGCTTAAGAAATGTGTCACTTGCTATCTTTGTACTTCCATAGTGAGTTAGTCAAGAGTAATTGAAAAGCCAGTGGAGTTACCTTGTTCTGTGATTCTTCTTTATGAATATGCCAAAAGAAACTCATATGTAAATCTTACTTGCATTATTGGGAACATATGAAATGAGATTTTTTTTTTCTGATTCTCAAACAGGAATTTTTACTGAGGCACTCAGATGAACAGTTTCAAAAATTTTAATCAAATTGCAGCTGTACTCTTTTTCTGTTTAGTATTTAAAGGGCTATCATGTTGAAAAGACCATAGGGAAAGTATTACGTTGTATTTTTGATGCCCTCAGAGACACCTCTAAAGGACTTTCCTATTTCCTAACACCACACCCTGCACCACCATTCAGGAAACATAGAACTGATATGTGGAGAATCACTCCTCCATTAAGTTGTTCTTCAAAAAAAAAAAATTTTTTTTAAGATTTTATTTATATATTTGAGAGAGAGTGCACGAGAGCAGTGAGAAGGGGCAGAAGAAGAGGGACAAGCAGACCCCCACTGAGCAGGGATCCAGAAGTGGGCCAGTCCCAGGACCCTGGGATCACGAACTGAGCCAAAGGCAGATGCTTAACCCACTGAGCCACCCAGGTGCCCCTTCAAAATATTTTTTTTAATATTTTATTTTTACGTAATCTCTACCCCATCATGGGGATCAGACTTCAAACCCAAAGATCCAGAGTTCACATGCTCTACCAACTAAGACAGCCAGGTGCCCCCTCAAAATATTTTTTTGATTGCATCTATTTTCTGCCAAATACCACATTAAACCCTGAGTACACAGCATTAAACCTGATGGTGTAGCCTTCCTCATGAAGCTTAGGAAGCAGGATGCGTTTATGGCTAAATTCGCAGGACCTAGAACCACCTGGAAGACTTTTTCACCGCTTAAAAGGTCTCCAGGAAGTTTTTCTCTCTGCGCGTCCACCCCATCCAACCTAAACCTGATATTTAGTTAGAATTGCATTTTCTCTTCTGTTACTTCGGAAGGAAAACACCTTTACGGGCAGCACCTCAGCAGTAACCAAACCGTGACAATTACATCCTTAGAGATTTTAGTCTAACATAATGGGAAGGATGGCTTCCAGATGGTCTCCGTGTGAACAAATTACACTGCCTTCATGGGTAGAGGGGTACAGGTAAATGACAGTAAAGAAAGTAGGAGAGGGAGGAAGTGGACAGGGAGGTGGGTGAGCGCATGAGGAGTGAAAAGGAAGGGGGCTGAGAGTAAAGAGAGAATGAAAAGCAATTTAAATTCATTATGAAAAACTTCCTCAAAGCTACTTTTTAGGGACTCTAAAAAAGTTAACCACGTGAAAAAACACCGTAGCAGAGTTTTACAAATGCCTGGAGACGCGGTGGATGTAGTTCCTCCCAGCACAGTTTTTTTCCTCTCAGTGTCACATGGCAAAAAATGAAAAGAAACCCTCTTAGGAGCTGAGGGTCTGATATTCTGGGCTCTGATCCAGAGGATCCAGAGACAAAAGGAGAGGGATCTGGAAACTCACTTCCCTAATGGGAAGAACAGCTAGTGTTCTCTCAAACCCTTCATATATTCTGATGTTTCTAATGTAGGACTTAATCCTTCACATCACCTGCTGTACATGCATGTGTAGGATCCAGAAGTTACGGACAGACACATCTGTAGGCTTAGAAGTTTCATGAAGGACATGTTGGTGAAAAGTCTTGTCTTTTCTCAGGGAGTGAATGAGTGACTAAATGAGTTTCAGGAAGGTTTGGATTAATCCCTGCTTGATAAGCTAAGAAACAATGTACCAGAGAAAGTAAAGAATGTTGAAGGAGCAGTCCTCGTCTTGTGAGGGAAATGTGATGGAATGTCAGGAAGCCTGACTCTAAAATCGTGGAACTGTTAAGTGACAGCACACAGGGCTTGATACACATTTTGGCATTTTTGATATTCCTGTAACCAAAGGATTAGTAATTGTCTGCCACTTCCAGGTTTTGTCAATTGTATAAAATAATAGCATTTATCATGCCTTTGATATCCACAGATGAAAAGTACCTTACTGAAATAAATTATATTCCCTTGGTGTTCCTGAAGAGATCTGATACATTTTATCTAATTTCCTCTCACCTGTTTATTTTAAATCAGAATTCTTGCTTACTAATACTATTTTGTAACATTTTGCTGTATATTCAACTGGAAAACCTCATTAGCCTGACAAAATATTTCAGACATTACCATGGTACTAGGGTCACAGCTAAGTTACTTTGTATGATTATATCAGTGGTTTTGCTCAGAGGATTTTTTTATAATAATTTAAAACTGGTGGGAAGTATTTACTATCATGCATTTTGCACTTGATTGACTCTTAGAAGCAGTATTCTTGGGAAAATATTTCTTTTTAAAAACTGTGAATTATTTATAATCTTAATGTGTTCTATAACTGCATTTAAAAATTTTTTATTTAGTGTTTGAATTAATATATTTACATATTTTAAAATTCAAAAGGTATGAAAAGCAAAAGGTATTTCTTTCACCCCTGTCCCATAGACAGTTTACCTCCCCAGAGATAATAAATATTCTCATTTTTTGGATACCTTCTAGAGATAGTTCGTGCATATTCAAGCAATGTGGATATTTTACACAAATGGTAGCATTCCGTGCACAATTTTGTACCTTGCTTTCTGCACTAAGAAATATATTTTGGAAATCATTGCTTTAGCATCCCATAAGGAGCCTTCTCATTCATTTCTATGACAAGATAGTATTCCACTGAAGGATGATGTCCGTTATCCAGTTTCCTATTGTTTGCCACCTGGGATGTTTCTAATTTTTTGTTGCTAACAAAAATGCATCAATGAATAGCTCTGAACATATGGTGTTTCACATGTGCACAAGTATAACTGAGGATAAGTTTTTAGAGCTGAAATAATGGGCCAAAGAATATGTTTATTTGTCATTTTGATTGATATTACCCAATATCTGTAATCTATTGCCTTTTTGTATTTCCCTAACTTAGTGTATGCTTTCCACAACTTGGTGAAGTTATAGATAAATAACACATGTTATTTAACAATTGGATCTTTCCCAGTCTGCCAGGTTTCTCAGAATATCTTCAATTTGCTTTCCTTTAATATGAATTAGGTTGAATGTATTTTCACGTCTGAAAGAGGCATTTTCTCCAAACCGTTCACTACTTCGCCCATTTTTTCTGCTGGACTGTCTGTCTTTTTTTGTTGATCTATAGGAGCTTTTCATATATTAGGAAAATTCTGAGTGCCGTATGATCCCCGTTTATCATTTACTTTTAACTTTGACTTTGGTTTTTATTATGCAGATATTTTTGATGGCGGTTGATTTATTGGCATTTTCTTTTATGGGTTCCAGGTTTTATGTCATTGTTAGTAGACCTTTCCTCCCCCAAGATTATAAAACAGTTATTCCATGTATTTTGTCTAGAATTTTTATGTCATTATTGTTTACATTTAAATCTTTGACCTGTTAGAATCTATCCTAATATAAGCTGTGAGGTAGCAAGTATTTTTATATACACACACGATTATCATCATCAATAAGAAACTAAAGTAATATATGTAGGAATAGTTTATCCTCCTGGTGCTCCCCACCCCCAAGCTTTATTGAGGTAAGACTGACAAATAAAGAATGTAAGATATTTACAGTGTACAAAATGATGATTTGATATACATTGTGAGATGACTCTTATCAGGTTAATGAACACACTCATCACTTTACATAGTTACTTTGTGTGTGTGTGTAGTGTGTGTGAAGTGTGAAATGAAGACATTTAAGTTCTGTTCTCAACAAATTTCCATTATATGATATAGTGTTATCAACTATAGTCGACCATATTCGTCTTAAACCTGAAAATTTGTGCCCTTTTACCAACTTCTTCCTATTTCTCCTGCATCCCCCTACCCCAGCCCCTGACAACCACTTTTCTGCCCTCTTTTTCCACGAGTTTGATTTTTTTTTTTTTTTAGATTCCTCATATAAGTGATAACATGTAGTATTTGTCTTTCTCTGTCTGCCTTATTTCACTTACCATGATGCCTCCGGTTTCATCCATGGTGTCCCAGATGACAGAATTTCCCCTTTTCTTTTTTATTTTAAAGATTTTATTTATTTATTCGACAGAGAGAGAGACAGTCAGCGAGAGAGGGAACACAAGCAGGGGGAGTGGGAGAGGAAGAAGCAGGCTCATAGTGAAGGAGCCTGATGTGGGGCTCCATCCCATAACGCCAGGATCACACCCTGAGCCGAAGGCAGACGCTTAACAGCTGTGCCACCCAGGTGCCCCAGAATTTCCCCTTTTCTAATGGCTGAATAATATGCCATTGTATGCGTATACCACATTTCTTTATCCATTTGTCATTTGACACTTAGGTGGTTTTCATATCTTGGCTATTGTGAATAATGCTGCATTGAATATGGGAGTGCAGAGATGTCTTTGAAACACTGATTACATTTCCTTTCGATACAAACCTGGAAGTGGAATTTCTGGATCAAATGTTAGTTCTATTTTTAATTTCTTGGAGGACCTCCATGCTGTTTTTCATAGTGACTGGACCAGTTTGCATCCCTACCAAGAGTGTGCAAGGGTTCCCTTTTCTCCGTATCCTTACTAGCATTTGTTATCTCTTCTGTTGTTGATAATAGACATCCTAACAGAGTGAGGTGATAGCTTATTGTGGTTTTGATTTGCATCTTCCCTGATGACTAGTGATGTTGAGCATCTTTTCATGCACTTGTTGGCCACTTATATATCTTCTTTGGAAAAATGTCTATTCAGACCCTTTGCCCATTTTTTAATTGGATTAAACTGTTTTTTGCTACTGAATCGTACAAGTTCCTTGTATATTTAAGATTTTAACCCTTTATTGGGTATGTTGTTCGCAAATAGTTTCTCCCATTCCATAGGTTGTCTTTTCGCTTTTTTGATGTGCCACGTGTTGCTTTGGGTGTCTTCTCCTCCCATCTACAAAAGATCTTTGCTCTGTCTTTTACCTACTTTCCCACAACAATTCTCTTGCAACTAGTTTATTTACCGCAATAGAGAAACATGCTCCAGATCTTCTCTCTTAAACAAGTAAGATTCCATGAAATCCACTTACTCTTGTAGTTAGGCAATTCTACCACTACTTTCATCATAACATTGGTAATTAAAAGAATGGTCTACTCTCTCAAATCTGTTACTGCCTATTTCCCTGTCTTGTTTCCACAATCTGACTTCTGACCAAACCCTCCATGAGGTTATTTTAGCCCATTTCGGTAACCTCCATATTAATCAAGACACAGAGCATTATCTTATCATTATCTTAATCTTTTTGCTTTATCTGATTTTATTGATCGTATTTTCCTTCTTAAAATACTCTTTTCTCAGACTTTATGGTACCATTCTCCTGGTTTTCAACCAGACTTCTCAAGCTCAGCTTTCTCAGTATCCTTCCCAGGCTCTGATTCCTCTTTGCCTTCAAATGACAGTACTCCTCTGTTGTTTGCTCTCCGCTTTAGATCACTTTCTTAAAGATGTATTTATTTACTTATTTATTTATTTATTTGAGAGAGAGAGCACGTGTGGGCGGGGAGGGGCAGAGAGAGAAGGAGAGAAAGAATTTCATGCAGATGGCAGACACCGTGCCAACCATGGAGCTGATGCAAGTCTCGATCCCACCACCCTGAGATCATGACCTGAGCCAAAACCAAGAGTCTTAACTGACTGAGCCACCCAGGTGCCCCTCCATTAGATCACTTTATGATTACCATTTAGTTGCATAATCAATGATTTGCTGCCTATCTCCTCTATTACGATGTAAACAAGGGCTATATTGGGCTCCTGCTAAGTCCTCTGCCTCATCTCCACCTCATTTCCCTTGCTGCAGGTCAAGATCAAGTCAAGTTCAAGTTTGTATGAGCTTTTTCTACCTTAATATGAGCCCTCTTTGGTCCTATCAGTATGTGACCCCTTTTCATCCTTCAGGTCTTAGCTTAAATGCTACCTCTCAGAAAGACCTTCCTCAACTATAACTATCTAAGATGATCCTCTTTGCTGTTCCTTGTTTAATACCTTCTTTATTTCCTTCCAGAATATATCAAAGTTTGTAGTTATTTATTTCAGCAGTTTACTGATCTAATTTATTTCTTCTCCATTAGAATATAGACTTTGCAAGGACACAGATCTTTTCTGTCTTGTTCCTGTAGTACCCTTAGAACTTAGTATATGTCTGCATACAGTAGGTGATTAATAGACACTTATTGATGGAAGGAAGAGAGAGAGGAAAGGAGAGAAGGAAGAAGAAACAAAAGAAAAGAGAGAGGGAGGGAACAAGGAAGTAGTTGATTTTACTGGTTTACCATTATGTCCTCTACATCTAACTTTAACATGATGTGTATTCAATAAATATTGTTTAGGAAATGAACTCCCGAAATTCTATCCTCAGCCCTCTGCTTTTCTCATTACACACACCTCATACAGATTTACGGGTAACTTCACCTACACTATTATTTCAACTACTGTTGATCTGCTAATGACTCCCAAATCTAAATCTGAGGCCATTACTCTCTGGTTCAAGAACCACATATAGAGCAGCTTAGTGGACATTCCTACTAAGAGATACCACAGGTCCCTGAAACTCAACATGTTCAACGTCAAATTTATTACTTTTCCATTCAAAACTAATCCTCTTCTTGTGTTCTTTACCTTTATAAATGAAGCCATCATCTGCTCAGGTTACTTTGAGTCATTTGATGACTCCTTTCCATTCACAGTTTCTTTATATAATCAATTAAATCCTGCATGTTCATATGATATTTGTCTTTCTCTGACTTATTTCACTTTGCATGATACTCTCTAGCCCAATCCATGTTGTTGCAAATGGCAAGATTTCATTTTTTTTGATGGTTGAGTAAAATTCCATTGTATATGTATACCACATCTTTGTTTTGCTCAGATCTAGAATTAGGATTTGGTTTAGGGCTAGAATAATGGTTAAGATTAGGGTTAAGGTTAGGGACAGTGTGAGGGTATGTGCCTGCAGTTCAGAAACCTCTCCAAAGGGATAACTTTAGGGTTAGAGTGGTGGGTGGGGTATGGGTTAAATAGGTAAAGGGATTAAGGTCTGCACTTGTTGTGATGAGTACCGGGTATTGTATGGAAGTGTTGAATCACTTTATTGTACACCTGAATTTAATATTATGCTGTATGTTGACCAAATGGAGTTAAAATACAAGCTTAAAAAAAGAAAATCCTAGTGTTCAAATTCCTTAACACCTCTCAACTGTTCTTCCTTTCCATTCTACTCAAGTAATCTAAAATGTCCACAATGACCTCCTAACTAGCATTGTTACCATCGATATTCCTAAAATTCAAATCTGGTCATATCATTTTTCTTCAGCCCTTCAAGATATCTATGTTTCTTTACCCCTACTCAAGCAGTTCTTAGAGAAGAAATGTTTATCTTCTGAATTTAGTAGCCATGGACCTCTCACAATCTGGCGCCTACCTACCTGTGCTGTACGTACCCCATACCCATACCCTAGTCATAGGAATGACTTGCCATTGCCCAAAAGAGTCTTGCTCCTACTAATGCCTTACTTCTGCCTAGAGAAGCCTTATAACATTCTTAATTCCTATTTATTCATTAAAACTCAACTTAAGCATTACCTCCTCTTGAAAGCCCTTTCTCATTCTGCCATGCTAATATCTGTCCTATTTCTTCCTTGCATTCATCTGTTGTAACCCTTGCCACTCTGAACTCTAATTATGCATTTATGTACCTTCCCGCCATCACCAGAGGTAGCAAGTTTGATTGGTTGGATGAATGAATGAGGACAGGAGGGTTTATTCTTCAAGAAACTACCTAACAAGTTGAAACTGTGATTAGAACCTAGAGCCAAAGTTGGAGAAAGATAAAACCTAGATACCAACAAAACAATACAAAACCTGGATTACTGGTAAGGACAAAGCCAGAAACAGGAAAGGAAACTAAGACACAAGGAATCTCATGAGCAGGAGTTAGAACGTAAAACATTCAGAAACCAAAAAAAGGGTAGCAATAGAGCCTGTTGCCAGGTAGCCTTATTGGGCCTAGAGGACTGGGAGGCTGGGTTGGGATTTGAGAAAGGCATCCTCGCTCAGACAGAGTTTTCCTGCTGCACGACAAACAAAACCAAAACCTTTTGTTTGGCATATACTTTGCACCAGAATATTATTTTTGAAAAAAATAGTAAAATGCATAAATGTATGCACAGAACTTTATTAACAGATACTCCATACCACATTTTTGAACATTTCTGCTTATAAACCCCTCAAGCTTTAGTGTAGATTATGAGCTTTTTAATGTTTTTAGATCTGAAGTCTGGGTAGAGACCACAGGTGGGATAGCATTCCACTTGTATAAACTGAGGCAAATTATTATGAATAATTAAGTCTCTGGAAGGGGTTCATATGAGGAAAGAGGGAAGGAGGGTTGGAAGATCATCTGAGTAGTTACCGTGTATTATATATGTACATGTACTATCACAATTAATCCTCGGAATAACCTAGCGAAATGGATGTTCTTAGCTCTGTCTTGCTGACAGAGGAATAGTGTCTCAGAGAAACTAAATAGCTTGACCAAAAGGACAAAGCGAACAAGTGAGAGGCCCACTGTTCAACTTGAATTTTTCTGGATTCAGAGTCTGACGCTGCAACCAGGCTTTTTGTTGCTGTCTCCATCTTCATTAATATTGTTTTCATCATCATTCATAAGAAGAAATATTTGTGTTTGCATTACCTGATTGCCCCTTTGGTGTGTTATAATTGTATGAAGAAAGAAATGGCCACTTGTCAAAAGAAACAACACTAGTTGTATTATATTCACTAATCATTGAAGAGCTGTCTGTGAAAAACCAAAGGAGGGGCTTATTTTCAATCAGGATGTCCAGTAGTATCACTTAGATTTCATCATTTCCAGCAGCGTTTCTTTAACTGTGTTTTCATGGTCCTGCAACAGTTCATATTGGATTTGAAACATGTATTCTGAATCTAGGAACTTAAATCTACATTAGGTATAATGCAAAAGAGAATAAAGAAACAGTAATTTATAACAAATAAGCTTCACTGAGAATTGAATATGATGCTATTTCAAGAAATGTTGTTAGGCTTTTTTTATTTATGAAAATTTATTAGGCCATTGTGGCTTAAAAATTGCAGTAGTGGAATTTGTATATCCAATTTTTTTTTGAGAAACTATATCATCCTCTGGGTGAAATTATTCTTTCCAGATTTCTATCCAGTTAGCTATAATGTTTGAAAGTGTGACTAAACTAGCTATCAAAGTACTGGCCAAAGTACCAAATATGAGAATAATATTCTCTCCTTATTAGTCTTTCCCTAAAGGACCTCTTCTAAATAACTGACCATGGCTAGAAAAATGATATCACCAAATCAGAATGTTTTTCATTCAGTCACAGTATTATATTCAGTGTAGCAGGAAATAGTTTTGCATGACAGTACACATGTAAATGTCATTGCATATGTCATTTATGGTGTATAGGGTTGTTATGCAAGATGCACAGTGATCACGTTGGAGAAAACGGTCTCCGATACACTAAATAAAACGTGCTTAGTAAAAATTGCCAGCAATTTTTTTCTAGGCATATAATGACATGGTAAGAGCACAAAACAAAACTACCAGAAACAAACCATTTCTCAAGCTGTAATATCTACAGGACAAGTGATCTAAATGGCTGCAACAAGGAGAGTTCATCACTGCACTGCAAAAGAACTTGAAATATAACCTAAAGGCAAGTGACATACTGATTCCAAGCTTTGAAATAACAGCAACAAATTTACCTACAGACAGAAGATGCATGGAAGCAATAAACGAATTATACAAGTCTTACACATGCAATCTGATTATTCTGACCAAAGTGTTAATTGGATCCTAACTGCCAGATCTGATATCTGTGGTCTTGTAGTGGGAAACCTTTCAAAGTGATGAACTGTAATTCACTGAGCTGCTTGAAGCACTTGTAATTTACTGCATGTCATGCTATGAAGAGCCTGACCTAATGGACTTTACATTACCTATAATGCTAGAAACCTTTCAACGAGACTAGTTGGTAAAAAGTAATCGTGGAAGTCTATTGAGACAAGATGAGCAAAACTATATCTTAAACACAGCTTTATAATCTTAGGGAAAGTCAGTTATTAAACAAAATAGGTGCAACTATGGAAAAAATAGTACTCTGTCCAACATAATTTACAACACTATGATATCTCGAAATGTAAAATTAAATAGAGGTATAAGGTATAAATAGGACACAGGGTAGTTTTATAATCTAACCTAAATGCTATAGAATATGTCAGGTTTAAGCTATTCAGGGGTGAAATTCCTTTGCTTTCATAAAAAAATTGTATTTCATAATAATCGGATTTGATATCTACCTTGTACTCTCATATGTCTTAAATAACAGTTGGAAGGAAATGTTTAAGGTATGTGAGAAATAGGGCTATGCTGTATTAACCAAGCAGCAAGATTGTTTCGAGGGTGAAATCAGGGCAAAAGTCTCCCACCTAACTATTTGAAATTATGAGTTTAAAACGTGAGCTCTAACTTTTCAATCTATTTTTTGATAGATCTTTTTGAGGTTTTGCTTTGATAACTCTTCTTAAATGTTTGTTAATTGCACTCCAAGCAGTTGTCTTTTTTGCATGTTGTGCTGAAAGTTTAGGCATCTGTTTTCGTGCAGGAGGCCCTTACACTATTTCTATAGTTAATAAGTTACATTGTCCTAGGAGATGCACCAGTAGAAGAATTTCTTTGGTTACACATTTTAGAGATGCTCGTTTATTCTGTTCAGCAGCATCTTTGGATAGCTCTCCAGATACTTTCTGGAACAGGTAACTTAAGCATGCTGCTGTAATTCTGGGGGTCGACGTACAGCTTGCGTATCATATGAGGCAAAAAGTGCAGTCTGGAATATTATGGTTCTTTCACCAAGACACATACATTACTGTTGTTTATCCTAATAGCGAATGTTAAGCAACCCCACAGCCTTGGTGACATGAACTAATCTTTGATCTGTACAAATTAGTCAGGGCAGTCACAAAAAGTAATTGCGAAGCCATTCGTACAATACTCTCGGTAAATCTACCTCAGTTTTCCCTTTTCTTCCTGCCTTCCTCCAATGAAGTTGGCCTCTGTCAGTTAGACAGCCTCATCAGCAACTCCAAGTGCACTGAGAGCATCTTAATGGTCTGAAATTCTTCTGAGAAGTTGGTGATGTTTTCTCATCAGGATCCAATTTAGAGGGCTTTGTTCCATTCTTGAACTTTGGAGCCAAAGAAAAGCAAGCCAGTTTGTAACCTTCTCTGTGGTGAGCCAGAAAGCCAAATCAGTGTACCCAGCTGCGGGAGGTTTTTGAAGAGTCTCAGTCTTTGTCAAGCAACACTTAAAATAATCAGTAACGACTTCTCCCTCTAGAAAAAAGGTGCCCCCTTCGTGAGACCCAGAATGAATGAACATTTTATTGAAAAATATTGAAATATTTACGTTTTTTCACACTATAATTAAATACCTGCAAACAGGCTAACCAGTCTGTTGCTTTGCCATGGCACGACTGACTGAAAAGAGTCACAACCGATGGATATAGTAAATGTTGGGGATCGACTGTTTCATGCGTTCGTGCGTCAGGATCTCCGCTGTTGGTAATTTTACTATTTTAATAATAGAGTTCAGTGTAAAGCACCAAAAGCTGAGAGACTGTAATAACTGAGGTTCTACTGTTCATTTTATGTGCAGATGTTTATGGTGAGACTGTTTCATAAATGCTTATTACCGTTAGCCCTTCTAAGTGTAATTTTCAGAAGAAAAAAATTCTGCAATTCAACCACCATTCCTCTCTATTCACCACACTTGTCAATCAGTGAGTTGCTGTATCTACAGGAATGGAGGTGTTATATTCTGGCAATTATCATGTCATATACTTGAAAATGTAAATGAATGTGTGTGTAAAATTAAATTTATGGGTTGTCAGCGAAGAATAAGAACCAGGAGAGCAATTACTTCTCTGCTTTCATCTTTTGAGCTCTGATACATCAAGCAGAAAACCATGCAGCTAAATGTTGGAATTAGCATTGTGCAGGTCCTGGAATGAATGGGCTAGTGTCTTTTGCTGCCTTTTCTGGCTCTTTGTTTTGGAGAGCAGTGAAATTAAGATGATTATCATCCATCAATCTATGAGAGCGCCTATGAAAGCATGAAAGGATCTTCCTTCTCATATTTATTTTTGCTTTCTTAGAGAGTTGTCTTTTATCAGGACAGCTTGCTTTTTGTTGAAATTAATATTATTTGGGCTAATTTTCTGAGCTCCATCAAAATCAAATTGTTTTGTTTTGTATCTGGTGTATTAAAATTCATTTTAAAATCTAAAAGGAAATATGAATGAGTGTACACAAATAAATAGGATTAACTGTTAGCCCAGTCCCAGAGAAGACTGGTCTCTTAGTAATTTTGAGCAAGATCTTAATTCCGGGGCATATCTCTAGCCCTCTAGTCACATCAACATTCGCAGTTACTAAGCATAAATAAATGACAGCATTTTTTATAAATGAATGTACCTCCTTTTACAATGAAACCCCCTCTCAAATTGGTGAAGCACTCAACTATTCTAATTCTGGGTAATTATTGATTATATTCTAGTTTTTACAACTTAAAATAAAACCAGGCACTCCAGTTACAAAGTGTTATTGATTTTGTTTGTATTCTTCTGTTCTCATCTGTTAAGCATTAATGTTCTGTACGTTAAGTTTGGAAAGAATAAGGAGTAAGTGTAAGATATTCAGTAACTTCTTTCCAATGATTTTAGGAGCCTAATGAACAATGGTGCAGATTTGTTTGAATATGAATGTGCAGTGGGATGGAGTTTGACCTTCAGCTGTGATTTCAGTTCGTCAGGATTAGTCAAGCTAGGCGATCAAGACTGCTAATGCATAATGATTTATAAAATGAAAAATGTGTAGTGACCATGCAAATGTTTCAGCTAATCAAAGAGAGGAACTTTAGCTTTGAGAAGAAAGAAAAACAAGGGCATGTCAAGGCCTAAACCAAAGATGTATGTAAAATAATCTGAGCAGCTTGATTAGCCAGAGTGAGATTAGAAGTTGCATTTTTGGCCTTTAAACATATGGTGTAGCAATATTATATAGCACCTCTCAGAATCTCTACAGCAGCGTGCGTATGTAAGCCAGCCTCATCGTCACCGTGCGTGCAGAGGGAAAGCTATACTCTCTTCTGCGATATTTGTGTATAACGAAGGGAATGGGAAAGTTGGACAAACTCGACTTTCCACAACAGAATTCACCCTGCTTTGTCAAAGGAATTAAAGGATGCTAAATTAAAACTAATGTCTTAAGCTATGGAAGAACCTAAGTAGCGATGAATCAAGATGAAAAGTAATCTCAGTGCCTGGTATTGCGCCAGGCCGATCTTTCTGTTGTTCCCGTCACACTATTTCCTTGCTGCTAAAAGACTGCATTAAATAGCAGTATGCACTGTCTATCCCAGATCTGTTTAAATGCTCCTGTTTAGCCCTTGATGAAAAGCTTACAAATACCACTCAATTCATTGTCAGTTCTTTTTAATACCATAAAACTAGGAAGCTTTTGGAAGGCTATTATTATGATGGACATTATAACACATTTACCAGGGCTTGAATTTGGACCGAGGCTGGAAATGCAATACGATGGTTTCTTATGTTAAAATAAACTATAGGTATAGATAGTGTAGAGAGAAAAGAAGTGAACAGAAAAATCAAAGCATGTGCAATCCAGTATTTCCTGCCAAATCCTGGTTAAAATAGGAAGGCATAGTGTAACTTGAAAACTAGTTTTGCATTTATTATACACACAGTTAATCCTAATAGAGTTACTTTCCACTCCCCCCCCAAATGGCCTGGGACCAGTGGCCGGGGCTCCTTTGTCTTCAGATTTTAAGCAAAGAAGGAAGGGATCTATGAACTAATAGTTGGCAGACCCTGTTAACAAGGAAATAATGTTTTTCACTGTAAGTCTCACCTACAGGTTGTGACTTTTTTTTTTTTCTAATTCACGTTTAGTGAAGAAAGAATCGGACTGACATTATGCTAAGAACTGTTCCAATCACCCACATATACTTGGGATATTTAATTAAGTGGCATGCTTAATATGCAAATCCAACATATTCAGAAATGTTCTAGTTGAACTAGACTGTAAAAAGACGGTGGGCTTATTATAGCAAATAAAAATTGGGGGCCCTTTTCATAACCCTTACAATAACTCTTTAGATTCATTTGAAGTGAGCCATGATCTTCTCTTAATAACTTTTTGACCCCTTCCATGAGGTACGCTCAGAAGTTTAATAGAAACACATCTGTAATTTTTTTTTTTTAATCTAAAGTCATCCTCTACCTGTTCTGGGATACTGTCTAAATACTTTTGACTTTTTACCATTTTTTTTAAAGTATTCTAGATCTTTTTTTTTTTAAAGATTTTATTTATTTATTTGACAGAGATAGAGACAGCCAGCAAGAGAGGGAACACAAGCAGGGGGAGTGGGAGAGGAAGAAGCAGGCCCATAGCAGAGGAGCCTGATGTGGGGCTCGATCCCATAACGCCAGGATCACGCCCTGAGCTGAAAGGCAGACGCTTAACCTCTGTGCCACCCAGGCGCCCCGACTTTTTACATTTTGACTCATTTCAGGACAGTTGCAGAAGTTTTCCTCTCTCTTTTCAGAATACGTAACTTCGTGTCCATTTACCCATTACTTCTTAGCACACAGAGCAACACATCAAGTCTGTGCTTAACTCCTCTAACGAGAAAATATATGAGGGCAAATGAAACCCTTACTGGGTGCATCACTGTGGGGAATTTTAGATCTGTCAGTAGAGTAAACACCAAGAGAGAAAAAGAAATCTCCCAATCAAAGTTGACTCCCTTCCCTTTCTTCACTTTTGAAGATTTTAAATGATAGAGTGTAGTTTTCCCTAGGACACCCATTCACAACCGGCTGTTTCTTTGATTTGGTAACTGCATAATCTGTCACACATTTTTAGACCCTACCAGACTTTTATTTACCTTCTGAGGTAAGGTCACCTTCCCCTCCTCTATCACATATCAAAACTGTGGTCCCTTATTAGAATTTGCATGAACAGAATGATATATCCAGTGGAAAATATTTTCTTAACCTTAGCACTGGACTTACTAAGATAGATACGTTTCAGAAAATTCTCCATATATTTTCAAATATGATGCTGGTCTTACCTGTTTAAATATGAATAAAGTAGCATGATCTCCAAAAAAAATTACTTATGTACTCAGTTAATCTCTACCCATCTTTGTCAGGGAATTCTTAGAGTCGTTTGGAGTAGCAAAGAAATGCATTGAGGTTTTAACAAAAGTAATAAAGGAGGAGCAAAGGAAATGCGTCACGAAGTGAGGTGCTTAAACTGGAGTTTTGCATTTTGAAAATTACTAATTTCTAAACAAGGCAAGTGGAGCAGCCTACATATAACATAACTGATATTTGTTGCAGGAAAATCTAATTTTTCTATTTATTAAAATAATTTAAATGTTTTAGTAGCCTCAGACATTCTACTTGCGATGAGCTCATGTATGTGGATTTAGAGATGATAGTATTGGCTTCTTTGTGGTGTTAGAAATCCCTCAGAAGTGCACCTGTGTTTTCCTACATATGTAATTAATTTTGATTTGTGTTTTTGTACATATCTTATGGAGGTAGAGTGTTCAATTATGTGTTAGTTGGCTTGTCTTTCTACCTATCTTTGTGCACGTATATTGTGAGTTTTAGATGACAGTTTTCTAGAAAGAAAGACAGAATCTGCTTAAAACTGGAAAAACATCACTTATATGTGATACATATGATTTGAGGAGGAGGATGTAATGGTTATTTTTATGTCATAAACTTTTCATAACAAGGGAAATACAAACCATTTTAAAAGTAAAAACTCACCTAACCATAGGAAAAGGTCTAATGGACTCTAAAATGCAAAGGTACAATATTTGCTTAAATTTGCTTATATACCAAATCAGTCACAGCTGCAACAAGCTATAGAGTCATAGAAGTTGTATAAGCTGAAATCTAACTGTAAACTTACAGTGTATTATGACAGGCCTCCATTCATAAAACTTCTTAAAAAGTGCATTTGTTATGAGTCACGTATAACAAATACTTTTCCTTGTAGGTACAAAGATAATTAAGTGAAAGCTCTCCATTCGCTAAAAAGTGATTAGGGGCTTAGATGAGAGAAGTGTGGCAAGTTTTATCACATGATAGACTTTATAGAAGGTATATATCTATGTGTATGTATATCTCTATGTATGTATTTGGCTGTCTACATGTATGTAGTATCTGTCTGTCTTTCTGTCTGAATTTGGCAGCCTTTTTAAAGGTTAACATTTCTGTCTTACCTTGTCTCTCCATTTTGGTTTGATTCCCCATTATTTGGAATGAGGTAAGTAATTGGTGGAAGAAAAGGCATCTTTGTGATAGACTGATTTTGAAACTGCTTGTTCTAACTATTCAATTTGTTTATCAAGGCACAAACAATTAAGTAAACTAACTACTCAGTTTTTTAAACAACTAAACCCTTGGGCAGCCCATTGGGTCAATTAATTTTATAGCACACACTTCAGAATGCCTTTTATTATGATAAATTCAAATACAGTAACCTAAAGGTATGTCAGCATATTCTAAAAAAGATCCAGAAATACTTGTGAAAATCAAGAGTTTTTTTCTGTCGTAATGTGATTTTTTCTTCATGTTATAAAACTAGATATAATCAACCCATATTTTAATATGTCAACATGGGATAAAAGAGACAAAGTTATTTCTTAGTATTAATTTTAAGTTTTGTTTGTTTGAGGCAGGGGAGCTTTACCCACCCTGGATTTCTTTTATTTTTTTCTCTCCGGACTTCTTTTTCATTATCAGTTTCTCCTTTCTTCATTACATGAAGTGCCAGAAAAGTTTTTAACTGTGTGAAAATGACTATTAAAATAGTGAACCATGTCTATTAATCTTTTTCTATTTTCCAAGACACAGTGTTGTCCCATGGATTTGTTCCGAAGCAGTATTTATATAAACACTGGCTTTGATTTACAGTAAAAGTGGATTGTTTTTTCTAGGAAAGAAAGTGATTGCTTTTTCAAAGGTTGCAAACTTGGCAAGTTGACACGTTGTTTGATTACATGGTGGTTAGTAGGAGCAGTGCCTTCCACACCGCACAGCTGTGGCCGGGTTCCTCAGCCTCTTCCTCAGGCTTTCCTGCGTACACGGTTTTCCTGCTCACCTCTCCTGCCATTCTCTTTCTCTAGGACTTTCTCCCTGGCTCTTTCTCAGTCTGTATTTCTCTTACCTCTCCTGTCTTCTCTGTTTCTTTCTCTCCCACCTTATTTGCTTTTCCTTTCGACTCTGTAATCCTCAGAACCTTGAAAAGAAAGAAAATTCTAAGTAAAATACTTTTTTTTTCCAGTTTAATGAATAACCTTTGAATAATCTTCTGATTTCCAGACTCCCTGGTATAAGT
>NC_048218.1:178067783-178085283 GCF_002007445.2 Ailuropoda melanoleuca
AGGGGGCGCCGCAGTGCCAGGTGGGGATGGAGCGCCACGAGGCCAGGGCCGCCTGACATCACCCTAGCGCGAGGCTCTCGCTGTCAAAGATGCGTTGTGATACATTTTTACCCAGCTTACTAACAGTGACAGTAGAACTCTCCTGCTCTCCTTTTTTGTAGCATGGGACTTGAGAGTTACAATCCAATGCTGCTGTCTGTCGCCTAATGTTCACTAATGAATCACAGTGTACAAAGAGCGAGCTCTGTGGTGGACAAAGTACTGATTATCTTGTATTCACCGAGAATCTAAGTTGGTGAGGGAACCTTATTTTTCTCAGTGGTGCAGCTCAGAGAACGTGCATGCAAATGTCGCCGGTGGTTGGGGGGCGGGGGGTGGACTCTGGGAGAAACCGGTAGAACACGGATTTCAAAGTCACGGGCCCCTTATTAATGAACTGCTACTGTAGGTTTGGAGTGGCGAGTAGAAAGTTACAGTTTGATATGCTCATAAATCAAACTGACAAGCTGGCTTCTCAGACCTAGCTGGCACTTGTCAGCAAACTGCATCAAATATAAACATAATACAAACAAAACATGTTGAAGTAGTTAAATTGATCAGCAGGTATCAGACCCGTTGTCTTCAAGCTGCCCATTATGCAAACGTACAGGAAACAGTTTTGACCTCCTGAGGCTTTGTTTCTGTTTGGATTTGTGAATAGAATTTCAGACAGCCATCAACTACAGAATAGAAATTGCTCCCTTATTTCTCCGGAGGCTTTGGGCAATCCACATGACTTGCTCCATTATGCAGTCTGTTTTCCAGTGAGCGCATCAGAAGTTTCTCTTTTCCCCAAACTAAAAAGGAAAGGTCTTCCCCAGTAGCTTGTCTTTCTCTGAAGTGTGACTGCCTTCTCATACCCTCCCGAGTCCAAAGAATCCTGGTTTGTCTTGTAATGCCTCACAAAATTGGAAGTTCTACTTTTCCTTATTATCAGGGCGCTTTTTCTTGCCCTGAACGTAATTCTGCCTTTAATATATTCCAACAAGAGAGGCGAGGAAGAGAAAGAGCTAACAGGCCTGTCCTCTGAAGGCTACAACCCAGTTTACTAATAGATCGCTAGAGACCATATTCATGGGCCTCTGCAGACCAAACTTACTCAGTTGGAAAAAAGAAAAAAAGAAAAGAGTGTTGTTGAAGTTGACTGTTTCTACAAAGTGTGATTTTTTTTTTAGTGTAGATAAACCTATTATCATCTGCAATAAGCCAAGTTTAAAAAAAAAAGTCCAAGCCTTTGTAACATACTTTTGCTAGACTTCGTTCCATACTCTTTTCATGCAAGTTCCTTGGTTCTCTGTTGCTGTGTAATATTTGAAAGAAAGGCAACAGAAAATCTCGAACTTGCTCACTTCTGCTTTTGAACTTTGACCACGGGATGACCATTCAGAAACTCACCGGGGCAGTGAATGCAGTGTGCATTTCTCTGTATGAGAGCTGTTCGCGCGGACTGTGTGTTCCCCGCCGTTCACCGGGCTGGCTTTTCTGCACCAGCAGCAGCAGCAGCAGCAGTTGGCAGCCCAGCAGCTTGTCTTCCAGCAGCAGCTCCTCCAGATGCAACAACTCCAGCAGCAGCAGCATCTGCTCAGCCTTCAGCGTCAGGGGCTCATCTCCATCCCACCTGGCCAGGCGGCACTTCCTGTCCAATCGCTGCCTCAAGGTACATGCAAAATGTGGTGCAGACGTCATTCCTCCTATGGCACTTTCTACCATTTCACGGCCTGTCTGCCTTATACCTTGAGAAATTTTGCTTTTATGACCTGCAGGTTTATTATTAAAACACGATCGTTAATGCAGTTGCATGGCCCATTTTCTTGAGACTCAGAAATTTTACTACGCGCTTTTTTCAGGTGTGTAGTAAAACTGCTTTCAAGTGTTTTGTTGGATATTAAATGTGTATTTATTAGTCTTATGGCAGAAAATAATTTATAAGGGCAACACGATTTAAGCACTATTGAATATACACTGAAGACCTGCAGAGAATTAGATTAGTGGAAGGCTAACAACACTCCATTTAACAAAAGTGAGCTGAATGGAGTTTTGGTGGAGAACTGATTAAAAAAAAAAAAAGTTCCTAATCTTCACACTGAAACTCTCACATATACAAGAGTCTGTATTTCTACAAAGCATATTCCATTCCAAGTTATGCGTTATAGGACCCCATCGTACATCGTGGGGCCATATTTCTCTTATTTTCTCTAAACTAGAATATTGCCTGTGCATTTATTGTAAATTACAGCTTCAAAAAGCTGTATTCTTTTTTTTCTGATAAGAAAACTGTATTCTTCTTTTTCTGATAAGAAAACTTTGGATGGACTTTGATAATACAGTAATATAGTACAGTAATACAAGACTATAAATTATACAATTATATATATTCATCATTTGACTCTTAACTTTCGGGAAATAGAAAGCATTCTTAGTTTCAAAAAAGATAATGGTAAAAAAAAATGACTCCCTATGTGCTAAAATTCTTAGTAGAGGTCAAAGTCAAATATCATTAAACTTCATAAAAGCACATTCTAATTTGCATTTGGATTTTGTTGGAATGAACAATAATCCAAAAGGACTTTTATTTGTTACAAAGGCACTCACATTGTAGTAGTATTTTTTGTTCATTTTTCTGACTGGATAGGATATACTGAAGAAAATCAAGGGGTGCCTGGGTGGCTCAGTTGGTTAAGCACCCGAGTCAGACTCATGATTTTGGCTCAGGTCTTGATCTCAGGGTTGTGAGATCAAGCCCCACGTCGGGCTCAGTGCTGGGTCTAGAATCTGCTTGAGATTCTCTTCCTCTGCCACTCCGCCCACTAGTGCTCTATCTCTCTCTCTTTTTCTAAAATAAATAAACTTAAAAAAAAAAGAAAAGAAAATCAAGAACAATTAAATAGAAAAAAATAAAATTAGGCAAATAGAAGGCAGTCTTTAAAATGCACACAATTTCTTTTGGGGCACATGAAATTTAAAATTTTGTAGTAAATATTTTTCTCTTTATCGAATTACTATCTTCATGGAATATTTTTCCCAGAATCCCCTCCCTCTCTTGACTTCAGATCCTCTAATTCACCCGACTGAATCACTCCTAGGAAATCAAGAAAAATAAAGTTTAAATAGTGAAAGAAAAACAAGGCAATAAACCCATTTTTCTGCACCATTCCAAAGAGAATTGGAATAAACCATGGTGTCACCATGCCCATCAATATTCTATTCATAAACTATTGTTCTTTGCAAAAATAAATACGATATGAGGACAGATGAAGAAATAAGTTTAAAAAAAAGAAAGAAAGCTATGTATAAATTAATTCAACGTAAACAGATTTCTTTGGTAGAAACTATACTAAAACAGAAACAATAAATTTATCTCATTGTTTTTTTTGATAAAATTTATAGAAAAAATCTATATTTAGGATCTAATCATATAAGAATCTCCTCAGTAGAGAGAAGCCTGATCTACCATGATTTTATTTGAGTAAAACCATTGAAACAAACACTTCAAGAAAGATGTTCAGAGAAGCAAAATGTAATTTAAGTGCAATATTCTTCCAAAACAAGTATACCAATATCTTGCCAAACAAGGAAATTTATTATCATATAACCATTTTATTTTTTTTAATATTTTTTATTTCTTTATTCGACAGAGATAGAGACAGCCAGCGAGAGAGGGAACACAAGCAGGGGGAGTGGGAGAGGAAGAAGCAGGCTCATAACAGAAGAGGCCTGATGTGGGGCTCTATCCCACAACGCCGGGATCACGCCCTGAGCCGAAGGCAGACGCTTAACCGCTGTGCCACCCAGGCGCCCCTCATATAACCATTTTAATAGTTTTCAGATAAAAATTTTCTCTTGTTTCTGAACTTTTTTTATAAAATTATCATTTTTTTTCCTTTTTTTCTATTTGTACTGTCCATAAAATGTATGAGAGATTAAACGTACAAGATAAAGAACATCAAGGAAAAGGAAATGAATCTGAAAACATTTCTGCGTTTGAGCAGAATATTTATTTATATTTTAAACAAAAAACATGAAAGTTTTCATTGTGTTTTCACTGTTCAGATGAAGTAGTGTGAACGCGCCCCTATGGAAACTCACCAGCCAATCACAGGCAGAATGCGTCAGATAAACCAGCCACAGTAAAGGAGCATAATCTCATAGGATGGTGCTGGAATCCCAAAATTGGAGTGGAAGAAAGTAAAAGAGTAATTAATTTTTAGATAACATAAGGCCGGAATTATTTCTGCCTTAGCCACTGGTTATTTCAGATAAACATATTTTAAATATTTAAACATTTTTATTATTGTTTTCCCAGTTCACTTTGCACCAAGTTTTTGGTTGGTTGATGGATAAGCCATGAAACCAAGTAGGACTGATACACAATGATGATCTCATTGTGCCTTTAAAAATATGCCATATTGGAAGTATTTATCCCCATGATTTAACACAGCCTCCTCAGGCTCCTTTTTAAAGTTCCAACTTCTTTCAACCATATATAAAATAAGTATATGAGAATGAGACAGAAGTAACAAAATTATAATAATTTTGCTAAGAGTAGGAGATTTATAGACATTCATCTCTGTGTTGCAAAATGATGTAATACAGCGTACCACCCTTTAAAGTAAATTCTTTTAAATAGTAAGCATTTAAAGTCATCATGAATATTACTGTAATACTGGATTTTAATGTAAAAGAGGCAATGAAAAGACCATCTCTAAATGCACATATAGAGTGACTGTAGGTATACAGAAGTCAAATACAAAAGGATGGATTTGTAAATCAATATCAAATAAAATACTGATTATGAAGCTATTTACTCCATGGATAGTACAGTTTATATGTCAGCTAGTAATTACTTTGTGACACATTATCATAATCCAGTACCACTGTCTCCAGGTAGTAGGAAATTATTGTGCATGCACTGCAAACTTTGATATGTTTTTGACATGAGATGTATTCCAATACACAGTGTAGTCACAGGCTTCCTATGACTACAGGAACTAGAATATACGTGGTTAAAACTTTCTTTCATTCCAACTTTCTACATGTTTTTGAATTTGTAAAACTGATTTAAAATATAACGCTTTCGTGTCCAGTCTAAAAAACCAAACAGGGAATGCTAGGATATCTAGCCAGCACTCGTTTGAACTAACACCTTCTAGAACTAGATGAGTTTGGAATGAGAGAACTGTTGAATAATATATAAAATGAAATCTTTTTAAGTAAAATATAATAACGTCCTTTATGCTGAGTTAGGAATGTGCTCAAGTTTGTCTGTAGGATGAGTATTTGGCCAAAATCAGCTATTTGGCTTTGACTCATTTTCTGCTTATGGAAATCTAAGTAGCCAAGCCTATTTCAACATTACTTCTGGCATCTTGATTTTTTGCCTAATCTGTGGTCATGTGCTTGCAGAGATCACCATGTATGTAATTAGGGTAACAGCGCCAGCAATATGAACAACGCATGTCGTGCAGAATTATTGTTAACATCTTAGTATTCCCTTTTAAATACCAGTCAATCTCCAATTTGCAACTTGGAGGGAAACTCTCCTTTGGGGTTTTACATGTGAAAACTCTATCAGTAAGCTAAAGTTTAAGTGTACATGTATTACTGCAGTAATAAAACTTTTCAGAGTTAACCATGAATGCTGTTAACTTTACGTATAAAAACTAACTTATAAGCTTGGGTGGCTCAGTCGGTTAAGCAACTGACTCTTGATTTCAGCTCAGGTCATGATCTCAGGGTCATGATATCAAGTCTCGTATGGGGCTCCAAGTAGGCGTGGAACCTGCTTAAGATTATCTCTCGCTCTCTCATTTTGCCCACCCCACCCTCCCTCTCTAAAAAAAACAAAAAACAAAAAGAAAACAGAAAGACTAACTTACAAAATGTTAAATATATAAGGAAATATTAAGAATGTTGAGTTAGTTTTTGAGAAGTTGTAAATAAGATAGAAAGATGGAGATTAAGTTATATCATAATTCTAATTGCCACATAATTGGTATACTCACATGCATACATTAAAATGAATTTATCTCCATTTAGGCCATATCTTTTTAAAGTTCTCTTTGTCACTTCTGTATATCTTGAAGGAAGACTCCAAAACAGAATGTCAACTTTGCCATGTTAGTTTCATGATGGGGAAAACTGAGAAAATTATGGGTTTTTAAAATAAAATATCAAACTTAAAAAATGCAGTCTATAAAAATTTTAATAGTGAAATCATAGAAGGAATTTTTTTATATATCAGATGTAGTCCAGTATCCCAGAAGTTCCTTCTTTAGTGGAGATATTTGCCTTTGGTCTCAGTTTTAACCAAATAGCTGTTTACTCCTAGCTCAGCATTTGGGCAAAATATACACTCAGTGCACCTCTCATTAAACATAGATTTTAGAGACGGGCACTACACCTCCCGGTTAAAGTAGGCCCCCAGTCAAATATAAATCAATAATATATTAGGTTTGGCAAATTATAAATGAACACATAGATCTCTGAGGGACAGCTCAGAAACTAGAATAATGGTTGCCTCTGGAGAGGAGAACAAGGAAGCGAGAGGTGAAGGTGGGTAGGGAAATTTGATTTTGCAATGTATAACCTTCTCTATGATTCAGTTATTTTGGCCATGTGCATATACTAGTGTTTTTAATGTAAAATTTAAGATGAAAAGTGAAAATTACCTGATAATAGTTCAATGATTTCAGATCATTAAATATCAAATTGTTTTCATAAAATATATGGATGATACAAATATTTCTACCAAAATTTGTTTTTATTACTTTTAAGTAACCCTAGAACATAAGCAGAGTACTTTTAAATAAGATAAGCTAATTTTAAAAATCACAATAGACTTACTTTACATCATAATGTATAAAATTATTTATTTAATATTAAAAATTAATTAGTAGACCTAGAAAATGAAAGGACATTGAAAGAATCTTTCAATCTTTCATTTTTTGAGTATGAAAAAGCTGCTAATGTAATTTTTACCAATAAGTAAAGCCATTGAAATTTTTAAACCTTGTGTGCCCCAAGGATGTATAATCTAGATGTGAATTATCAAATTTTAATTAATTCTTAGCACAGCACTTGTCACCCAGTAGTTACTCCACAAACTCTGAATCCAGGATTAAGGAATTATTGTTTAATTGCTTTACCTGTGGTATTACATGTGATTTGATTAGGAATTCATCCTTTTATTCATTCAACTTCCGGAAAAACAAACCTTTTAATGCTTATTTGTAGTACTGGCAGTGAATGAGAGCAAGCCCAAGTCATCATCCCAAAGCCATCACCCATCATCATTTCTTGATATTCTGTCGTCATGGAATTTTAATTTTAAAATTGCAAAATCATACAGCTTTTTGGCACTAGTATTATCTGTATGTATCCTTGAAATAAGTTACTAAGAAAACTGATTCATCCTTACTCAAGATTTTAAGTTGGCTATTATCCTCTCTGATGGTCTAGCCCATGGGTTCCCAGCTTGCCGGCACCCTAGTGTTCCGGGCACTTGAACAACTCAATATTCATTGAGCTTTCATGCACTGTGGGCACTCCTATGGGCACTGGGACAGAGCAGTCAAGAAAACAGACAAAAATCCCTGCCACCACAAAAGTTACATTGTAGATTAAGTGAAATATATAGTGGTAAGTGCTAAGGGAAAAAAAAAAAAACAACTTAAAAGTCAGGATAGGAGAAGAGAAAGAAACCTTAGGAAATGAGTTGGGTTGAACTTGTAGACAGGGTGGCCAGGGACGGAGTCCTAGAAAGAGGTTATGTGAGCAGTGACCTAAAAATGTGAGAAGCCCTGCCACGCATTAGCTCTAGAGCTAGTTACTTGACTTTTCTGTTCCTCAGTGTCCTCATCTCTAAAATGGGGATAATAATAGTAGCCTGGGGTCTTAGATTAGCACTGAAGCGTGAGGTTAAGTGACTGATATATCAGAAGCACTGGGTAAGGTTCTAATAAAACAGAAATGAAGACTGAGTTGGAGTCAGAGAAGCTGTATAAACAGCAGCTTAGTTTTGAAGTAAGCTTATTTTGGGGGAAAACAATCTTGAAGTTTATAAATAGGCAGCCTGCTGTTCAAGGGAGGGGCTGGAGATCACTTGATTAATCCTAAGCCTACAGCCAGTATTTAAAACTGAAATAAATTAGTGTAATTTTAAAAATAGTTTGTTCTTATTATTTTTCTTTTTATCCTCAAATGGATTTGTAAAGTGCTGAGTTAAACAAGAGACTCAAGATTTTTGTTTTCTTGTCGTTGTTGTACCTAGACATCTTGGAACTGATGTGCACGTTAACATTAGTCATGAGTCTCCAAGACAGAGACCACAGACCTCTTAGATCTCTTTGATAGGAGTGTTTAGAAGAAGAGCTCTGTTGCATAGAACACAGTTTAGGCAATATTGAATGTGTTCTATTACTGCCTGAAAAATCAGTTAATTCTTGCAAATCACCAAAACTTCAAAACTCACAAAACTTTCAAAATTCTACAAAACTGATTGGTTCATTGTTTCATATTCTTAGTCTTGCATCCATAGAAAAGAGCTAAGCAAATTGTAGATGTGAATACTGTTTTGTAAGCAATGTGATAGTTTGCTTTTAACAACTTTCCTCCCAAATTATCTGCACATTGGAATCATGTGTGGAGCTTCAGAAGCAGACTGATGCCTGTGTCCTACCTCCAGAAATTGTGATCTCATTGGTTTGGGCTATGGTCAGGGGATCGGAAGTTTTAAAATGTCCTCAACTGAGTCTTATATGCAGACACTTCAGGGAACCACTTCTACTAAAAGGAATCTCTTTGGGATATCATCTATTCTCTGCCCCTTTTCTGTAATCTTTAAAAACCATTTCCTTCTTCATTTAATTAAGGATCCTTATTTGGATCATGCACAGGTGGCTTATTCATCAACTGTTTATGTGCTTAGTGTTTGTTGCCATCTCAATGTGATATCATGCTGATACTACTAATTTCAACACAAATGAATAGTATGAGAAAAGTCTGCTTTTAAAAGATAAGTGGATACTTAGGTTAACTAAATTATTAATAAAATTCAAAAACTAAATTATTAATAGCATCTTTAACTGATATAGTCTTTAAAAATATCTGAGAGTCTTCAGCCAAGATATAAAATTTTATCAGCCACTCAATCTGTTCGAATCAGCTAGTGCCGTTTATAATTCTTTAGACATTGGCCTTACAAGATGGCAGTGCTCACGAATAGTATGTCCTTCAAGAGCCACAGAACTTCCAAGTGAAAACCCAAATGCCTTCGAGAACTGTGTGACTCTGTTATAATCAATTAAATCAACTACTATGTGTCGAACACATACCAGGCACTGCTCTTGGCACTGGGGATAGATGGGTCCAGTAAAAAATCCCTACTCTTTATTAGTTTAAGATTACATTGTAGTAAAGGGAGACTGATGATAACACGTAAAACAAACAAACAAATAATACAGTTTCAGAGACTGATAAATGATTTAAAGACAAATAAAGCAGGGTGAGGTGATGCAGAACGGTAGAAGGCAAGGCAGGGAGGGGCAGTGGTTGATAGGGTGGTCAAAGACCTCTCAGAGGAGGTGACCTTTGAATCATCTGAGTGAAGGGGGTGACATGAGTAAGTCTGCAACAGAGTCACCTGTGCTGTGGGAAGAGCCGGCGCAAAAGTTGGCAAGGGAGCAAATATTCAATGCATTTAAAATGTAGAAGAAAGCTAGGGTAACAGAGTGAAATGTAGAGAGCAAGCAATAGATGAGGTCAGAGAGGCAGGCAAGACCCAGATAATAAATGCCAGCACCTCACAGGCCACAATAGGGTTTTTTGTCGTTGTTTGTTCCCCTTCTTACCCTGTTTTGGGTTTGTGGAGTTTTTTGGGGTTTTTTTTGTTTGCTTGTTTTGTTTTTGAAGTGTTCTGGAAATCCATTGGAGGCTTTGCCTGGAAAGTGCAATGGCCTAATTTACATTTAGAGCAACAAATTTGGGCTGATATATGAAGAGTGGTAAATTATAGCAAGGCAAGGGGAAAGCAGGAAGACAGGAAAGGAGGGCCATGGTCTAGGCAAGAGTTGACAGTAGGCCAGAGAGGCAGAGTCAGATGGTGAGGGCTCCCATGCAGAAGATGCTGTCACAAAAAGGGTTTGCTAGCGGAGCCTTGTTGCGAGGACATCTAACTCATACAGACAGGTAATCAAAAAGTTACAGTCAGAGGGGCGCCTGGGTGGCTCAGCCGTTAAGCGTCTGCCTTCAACAGCTCAGGGCGTGATCCCAGAGTCCTGGGATGGAGTCCCACATAGGGCTTCTCTGCTGGGAGCCTGCTTCTTCCTCTCCCACTCCCCCTGCTTGTGTTCCCTCTCTCACTGGCTGTCTCTCTCTCTATCAAATAAATAAATAAAATCCTAAAAAAAGTTATAGTCAGAAAAGTTTCAGAATCCTAGGTTAAAGCTAGAGTTAAAGCAATAATTAATGATCTTAATATAGAAATTATTTCCCATGTAACTGAGAAATACCTTCCTTTATTAAGCCATTCTCTTTTACACAGGAAAAATAGTTTTTAATAACTGGAAACCTGGGTTAGCCTGCCTTTTCTTCAGTCTTAGGCTGTTTTAAAATCTTCAGGAGCCAGAATCACCAAAATGATAGCTTTCAGTAAAACTATCTGTAAGGAATTGTGATAAGCATAGCAATTTAAGGTTACCACTGTGATGAATAGTTTGACCAGAAGTTAGGTTTGGAGCAGTGAGAATTCTTCTGTCACTTTGGGCTACTTACCATGATGTCTGGATTGATGATTTTTCTGCTTGCAGGGGTAGGGATGAGAGGGCTCACTCTCCTCGCCATCATGTTCTGCTGTCTCCCCTGCCTGTCCCATCCTGCTCCGCTCCCACACACCTCTAGATTGATCCACAGCACTTAGAGCATCTGAGGTAGGGGGTGGGGGTACTTCGACTAGTACTTCCACCTTCATGTTAGACATTGTAGATGAACATAATAAGGAACCTAGATTTTGGAGCCCCAGTGAATTAGGTTTGAATTCTGTCCACTAGCTATGAGCATAGTGATTTGGTAACATCGTTGATCTTTCTAAACCTCCATGCCATGCCCTCCTCTGTAAAATGTAATGATTCCTAACATCAGGTGAGGTTAATTGAGATTTTGAAGGTAAAGCACCAGACTATAGCAGATGCTGAATAAGGGATAGCAATCATAATTACAACTGCATTTCCCCCTGTACATCTTTATTCAGTAGTTTTCGTATTTTTAATATAATATTTTCAGAGCAAAGGCATTCAAATCAAACACCCTGGATTCAACTCAGAGCTCTACCACACAGAAACTTTGTGACCTTGGATACATTTTTGAACCTCTCTCTCACACTCTTTCCTTATCCAGGAACTGTTTAGAATATAGTTATTGATTCCATCGGATTTAGTGAGGATTAAGAAGCATAAGGTATAGAAAGAATACATGAAGGGGCGCCTGGGTAGCGCAGTTGTTAAGCATCTGCCTTCGGCTCCGGGCATGATCCCAGCGGTCCGGGATCAAGTCCCACATCGGGCTCCTCCGCTGGAAGCCTGCTTCTTCCTCTCCCACTCCCCTGCTGTGTTCCCTCTCTCACTGGCTGTCTCTCTCACATAAATAAATAAAATCTTAAAAAAAAAAAAAAAAAAGAAAGAAAGAATACATGAAGGCGTAGTACTTGGTCCACATAAGTGCTATTTTATAAGTCAAATATAAACCATAATCTCTCGATTCCTTATTTCAGAATTATAGTTAAAAGCTAAAGCATTGTGCCTTTATTTTCTGTTTTCTTTCTTCTTAAATCTGGTAAATTTGCATGATCTGAACCAGGGTGTTGTTTAAAATGAGTAGTTCATTTATTCTATCAGTCATAAAATGAAGTTTCCGTATTATCTGCTTAATTGATCCACGTAGGTAATCATATTGGCTTATTTAGCACATCCAAGTTAGACTCATTTATTTTGTTTGCCTGTCTAAGAAAGAGCAAACTAAAACTTTGTCAAAATTAGTTGTCAAATGTATCTTCCTTCTGAGTTGAGTGTTTACTGTTTTTCCCTGACAATTTTTTCCTGACATTTTTGTTTGTCCTCCTTACCCCTTTTTGTCTTTTCATTTCTTTTGCTATATCTCATTTCCAGTTCTATTTCTTTTTCAGTTCCTCACTGATAAAAAGTTAATACTAGCAATAAGTAGAAGCTGCTGTTAAAAGTTGAATAGTTTAATTTTCAAATAGAACTTGCTGGGTTTTTCCATTAATCCTTGATATTATTTCCAATACGATCATTCCCTACCATTCCCATAGTGGTAGTCTTGAGCAAATAACTGATTATTCATGAGAAAGACTGTGGTGCTGATGGTGTAAAGTGATTTATGATTGTATATTGATTATGCTGGTAACATCACTTTTGTTGTTGGCATTAATCCCGTAATAACACTAAGCTCGTTATATGAACTTTACCTTGTTATATTAGTGGGGCTTTCTTTCATTTTATAGCTGGCTTAAGTCCTGCTGAGATTCAGCAGTTATGGAAAGAAGTGACTGGAGTTCACAGTATGGAAGACAATGGCATTAAACATGGAGGGCTAGACCTCACTACTAACAATTCCTCCTCGACTACCTCCTCCACCACTTCCAAAGCATCACCACCAATAACCCATCATTCCATAGTGAATGGACAGTCTTCAGTCCTAAGTGCAAGGCGGGACAGGTAAATCTCATGAGATTTATTCTGTATTTATCTGTCACCAACTTTTTCTTCCACCATTCATAAAACTGAAGGTTATGATTTGTACTTAACAGGGGCAAAATGTATAGAACAAATTAAATAGAAACCTTTAGATTATTTATCTTATGTATTATTTTCATTATAGAAAGCAGTTCAAATACTGGCGGTTTGATGGATTTGGTGGGGAATTTGCCTGAAGAAAGTTATTTTTTTAACAAGTGCATGTGGAATTATTGTGTCATTATTATTACATTATTATAATATTATTATAATAATATTATAATATTATTTTTATGGCTAATATGTTGTGATGAACCGGATTGCTGAAATGAGAATATTTTACCATTTCTAAACTTAAGAACCCCTTTTGAATAATTAAAGATGCATCCATATACCCCCTTTTACATATGCTTTAAAACATGTGCTTAATATATGTTTAAGAACATACCCACAGATATCAGAGAATTGATATTCTTAAGGATATAAACACAGGTGTAATAAAGCGGAAGGTAGAATATCTGGTTTGCCTTTTAGTGTAGCTTGATGGAATTTATAAATGTATAAACACAAGCTTATGGTGGTAACTGAATAAACTTGACTCAAAAATCATAAAGAAAAATTACTTGATTTCAGTTACCAATATTGAGTACAGTATGTTAGATAATTTTCAACTTACTGTTTTACTTTAGTTATATAAAAACTGTCCTTTTAAAAGGAGCACCCATGTATTTTTGTCCATTTACTTACATTTATTTAAGCATAAAGCCATCTAATCAGTTTCCTTTAAAGCAATTTACATAAAATATATAAGCTAACACATTGCTCACCATGAAAAATATATTTTTAAGGAACAAAACATAAGTGCAGGATTTCGTAACAGAGTGACTTAGGCTCCTGTGGTATTTAGCTCTAAATACTGCATATTTGAATGTAGTGGATCGATAATATTCTTTTGTGTAGTATGAATATCTGCCTAGCGGCAACAAATTCTTTCTCATAAACAAATTTTTTTAGAGAAGCATATATTTAATTACAGTACAGTTTAAAATAGGATGCTGTAATTTGGTGGTGTTTCTGGTCTTCATTTGAGTATCATGAAAAATTCTTCTTGTTAGTTTTCATTATTATAAAATGGTATGCTTCTGAATGCTTCCATGCTGTTGTTTTAATTGAGATTAATTTGATGATTATATATTGCAGAAGTTGGTTGATTTTTCTGGGATCTCTGTATCTGTCATAATACTCACTTATCAAAAGTCTTTGATGATTATAGAAGGATATAGCTAATGAATACTGTTCCAAAGTAGATTTTTTTAAATCAGCTGTAACTAGTGCAAATATATATGGTCCACACATAAATATTAAGCAATTTAAGCGATCCGAAAGGTCCATATCATCTTTAAAAAGAACATTTCAAAAATCTTATGGTGGCTGTCCTATTACCTTCTTAAAAACACAGGTTTATTTCACTTGACCACATATGAATATATATTTTTTATTTAGAGGTAAATGTTACATTAAGGTCATATGGCAAGATTAGCATATGATATTATACAGTCCTCTTAGTTTTTCATCCTTTATTAACAGTCATATTTGGCTCTATTTCTCCTCTAATTGGAACATCATCTAGCCTTGGCAGTTGAACTATTCAATAGAACGATTAAATTTTTCTGACTGCTCTGAGCTGAATTGACCTGTTTTGACCTGTTTGTCACTGATCGTAACCTGACAGGCGCTAGCAGCCTGCAACGATTATGGCTTTTTGAGATGAATCTGACGCCGTGTTCTTTTGCTACAGCTCGTCACACGAGGATACTGGGGCTTCTCACACTCTGTACGGCCATGGAGTTTGCAAATGGCCAGGCTGTGAAAGCATTTGTGAAGATTTTGGACAGTTTTTAAAGTAGGTTCCTTACCTTTTTTAGGGAAGGGGGTGGATTATGTGGGAGTGTTAGGCACATTGTTGTAAATAAACAAGACAAAGCTGAAAGGAGGCAGTCAAAGTCCATCATCAGGCACACTCTTCGCTTCCTGTGTGTTCCAACAAGTGCATGACCGAAGTCAGGCTAAGAAGGTGACCTCGTCTTTACCTCTTCATCAAAATATTTTACAAATCATTCAGTAGGGCTTTTTGAATGAATGGAAAATAGTAGCCTACAGTAATCATGTCATTAATAATTGGGAGACATATGCAGGATTCACTTACATTTCACGTTTTTAATAAAAATTTTAAGTAAAATTCCATGAGGAGTCATAGAATATATATAATTTCAAACAGACATATTTTACGGGTTTATTTTTTTTAATCGCAAGCCTGCTATTCCTTAACTTTAAATAATGATGTTTAACATATATATATTTAACAACAAGAACGATGATATAAAAGTTAAAAGAGGCTAAAATTAAGAAATAAATCTATTTCATCTACGTTGTTACTTGTTGCCCTCAGAATCAGAGAGCAACGTGCATGGCTGTGTATTTGTATGGTAAATTGCATGGCTTCTCTAGCTGAAAATCAAAATTTGGTGTAGCCTTAATTTCTTCATACAGCAATGTATATATATTTTTTAATTTTAAGAGGTTACTTTGCAAATGAGAATATCCATCTTTTATGAAACATTTTCCGTGCACAATTCTGCTGTACAAGAGATCTAAACAGAGAGCTACAGATAGGTTTATGGAGATGAGTAACTTCACAGGCTGAGACTCTTATGTTGTCATGGAGCAGCTAACAGGGTGAATGAACTGTTTCATGCTTCATCAACAATTAAGTTAATTAGCTCATTTGAAATTGCACTGCTTTGTTGCCAGGATGTTGGCAGAAACATCAAAAAGATGTGTTTACAAATGGTAGACTACAGGGTATAGAGTAAAAGCACCTTAACAACAAGGCACAAGTACTTGGCACCATAATAACTTTATAATGGAATTACAGTAAGACTTCCGCAAGGATTTTTTTTAAACTTTTTCCATTTCTGACCAATTAAAAGAAAATTTGCTTCCTATATTATTTTGGCATTTGTAAATGGACTTAAATAAAAATTTGCACTGCTATTATACCAGAACAGTAGTGAGCTACCATTTTGTTGGGTATGAAAGTGATTCAACTGTTCTAGGCGAAGAGGGCATTTCAAATGTTAGGTAACTTTGCTCAAGTTTTCCTCTCTACAAAAATAACATTTGTTAAAACAAAGATAAAATATAGGGACATTAATTTTTAACAGCTAATTTCATATTTCTTCATTTGAATATATTCACCCTTACCCAAGTGTTATGTTATTCCTTGTCATTAAGATTCTTAAGAGGACTATTGCTACTATTTCTTAAATATGGTCATTTAAGCCATAAAACTAGCCCAATCACCATTTTATTGCCCCAAGTTGTTCTCGCTGACAAAACTAAGAGTAAGCTTTTAAGAAAATATACATATTTTTCCCTTCAGTGTTGTTTTCCTTCATAACACATGGAAAGGAACACTTTTATTCGTCGCAAATATTTACATATATTTTTATTACTAACAAGCAGATGAATATGAACCCTCATTTTACCCTCCATGGTTGTTTTTCACATTCATGCTAGTATTTTTTAGAAACTAAAAGAAATTATAAGGAGGCAGAGGGTAAAGGAAAAAAAAGAAAGAAAGAAATTACAATTAAAAAAGCATTTCCTTTCAATTAAATACCAACTTTGGTTCCAAAGGCTATTTTTCCAACCCATTAACTTTATAGAAATGACAGAACAAATGACAGTAGATTGTAAGGTCTTTCTTTTAGTCCATTTTTGTTATGATATGCTTTAGATTCTCCTACTCAGAGATCTGTGACAAATTCTGTTAATAGAGGTAATGCCAGTACACAGTACTGCAAAAAATTATGTATTAGATACATTCCCATCCTGGTATTGTCTTTTTCTTAAAGTGTGTGGGAAATTTTAAAAGACATAATATATTTCAGTTATTCAGAAAAAAGTTTAGTGTCTGTGCGGAAAGTGAAATGAAGAAGACGCCACCACTAATACGAATTTTCTTGGAAAGAAGACTTTGCTTTTCTTTTGTAATACTGGGGAGAATTGAGTCTTAGGGGAAAAGAATGTCCGACAAGTCAAAAAGCTGTGAAAGTTTCTTAGCTCCCAGTTTTCTGTTTACTCTTCTCCAGAAACTTTAAACCCAGTTAAAAAGTTTTCTGAGAAAATATTCTTGTGGCATTTTTATTTTTGAAATGCACTAGAAATAAATGTATAGCTTGAGTTTTACTTTGGTATCAGACAATGTATCCGTTGGTTTGAAATAAAAGGAATCCATTTGTTATTACTATTTAGCCTACAAACGTTAAGTAACAGAGGATAATAGAAAATACATTAAGAGTCCCAAATCCCCCCCCTTTTTTTTAAATGATTTTTTATTATATTATATTAGTCACCATACAGTACATCCCTGGATTCCGATGTAAAGTTCGATGCTCCATTAGTTGCGTATAACACAATGTACCATGCAATACGTGCCCTCCTTACCACCCATCACCAGTCTATCCCATTCCTCCACCCCCCTCCCCTCTGAAGTCCTCAGTTTGTTTCTCATAGTCCATAGTCTCTCATGTTTCATTCCCCCTTCTGATTACCCCCCTTTCTTTATCCCTTTCTTCCCCTACCGATCATCCTAGTTCTTATGTTCCATAGATGAGAGAAATCATATGATAATTGTCTTTCTCTGCTTGACT
>NC_048218.1:178090283-178097783 GCF_002007445.2 Ailuropoda melanoleuca
GAGCATACACCACTAACATGGACATTGCTTGACATTGTGTTTCGTGTTTTGTGTCTCCTTAGGCACCTTAACAATGAACACGCGCTGGACGACCGGAGCACGGCACAGTGTCGAGTGCAAATGCAGGTGGTCCAGCAGTTAGAAATACAGGTTTGTTGGGTGCTGTCTTCATGGACCCCTTTCTCAGATTTCTGGTGTGTCACATTGAGTAACGGGCAGATCCCGAGTCCTTTAACACAATGACTAATAGAAATACGTGGGATTTTCATTGTTTATAACTACGGCGGCGACTAATGAATCAGGATGGTTTGCTATAGTTTAATGACCTTATCACTTAGACCTGTCTGACCTTTAGACCACGTCATATAGATTTGGGTATCCCAAAAGAGTCAACTCTAAGTTTTTTTCCCTGATAGAAGTTAGACTAAACTCCACAGCTGGCTACGATTTTATCACTGAGACAGTTTTCACAGGAGCCGATCTTCATTTGTTCCACGAGATTTTATAATGTAGCAAAAAAGTCTTTACAGTATCATGCCTGTAAGATACCACCCTGAAAAAACCTTTTTTTTTTCTTTTCTACCTCTACTGTTTTTTTGATTAAAGGACTTGCAGGGGCGCCTGGGTGGCACAGCGGTTAAGCGTCTGCCTTCGGCTCAGGGCGTGATCCCAGTGTTATGGGATCGAGCCCCACATCAGGCTCTTCTGCTATGAGCCTGCTTCTTCTTCTCCCACTCCCCCTGCTTGTGTTCCCTCTCTCGCTGGCTGTCTCTATCTCTGTCGAATAAATAAATAAAATCTTTAAAAAAAAATAAAGGACTTGTAAAGATTCGTAAGACTTACCTTTACTAGAGTAATGGCCAGTCACCTATAATACCATGGACAATAATACTTATGTGTTGTTTCCGATGCTGCTGATTTAAGTTTAAAAACACTTCTGTTACTATTGAAACAGAATTTGGTCAAAAAATAAATGGAGCTCATAAAACTGATCAGAAAGCAATCGTATCACCCTATCATCCCTGTTATGTTTTTACCAACCCTTTAAAGCTTTGGCTAATATTTTATCTTAAAGATTATTTTTTTCTCAATCACACAATACTTCATTTCATTTAATTAAACGTACAGTTTCTTTTTCTAAACACATTAGTATGTCTTAAATTGTTTTAAATTCATCACGTCATGGCTGTTTTCCACAGAGCTACTGAACACATTTTATTTTGACCTGTAAAATAATCAAGAACACGTAAAAAGCATCGTGACTGCTGTAATTCGTAAAGCTTTTGGTAGACCTGTTTACCGTTTATAAAAGGTAGACTAAAACACAAGAGTTTCGCTGATGATCCAGTCTGCAGTGTGACCAATTACGCCTCTTTTCTTTTTCTTTTTCTTTTCTTTTTTTTTTTCCTCCCTCTGCTGTGTCTGACTGATGGAAAAGTAGGGTCCGTCAGTTGTAATGAGACCCAGTGCAAGTGTAGATACCGACTCCCGTGGCAGAGTTCAGCGTTTCACACTGCCTGGTCTCTGTCACTCTATTGAATTAGATTGATGATGGCAGATTGCAGGGGGCACTAACTGGACCTCAGTGGGAATGCATGAAGTGTGTAGACAATCCTGGCAGGCACTTCGCTTTGAGAACCCTTCACCCCTTCACAGCTGTTGGCACTAGTCCATTGCTAACAGTGTCCACAGGACTTTAAAAGACACCGTGGGCCTTCTAATTTATGGTTTCAGTAACTTGTTACTGTCGAGGCAAGTGTGACCTCAATTCTCTTATTGACAAAAAGATGAAGTGTTATTTGTTTTCTCTGACCTTTTAACATAAGGAAAGCTATAAAAGTTTTCCGCCCCCCCCATAGCCAAAGTTGCATTTCCTCCCAGATAAGTTCCCACTGACACAAGACTTTTATATGCAGGAATCATTACTCTGAGACAAGCTCAATGATAAGATGTATCACGGCCATAAAATAGCTGTATCAGTCATTTCTAAAACGCTTCTGATCTCACTCTTCCTTAACAGCTTTCTAAAGAACGCGAACGTCTTCAAGCAATGATGACCCACTTGCACATGCGACCCTCAGAGCCCAAACCATCTCCCAAACCTGTAAGTGCATATTGCTTTATAAACAGTAAATAGCTCTACCGATGTAACAGACTAAGAAAATGAACAATTTAGCGACAGTTAGAAAACAATGAGTGTGATGAAAAATATGGCAATAAAATGAAAGTAAAATGCAATCGCTTGTCAAATTGTATGTTTCTTTTAAAGTAATGCTATCTTTTACAAAATCTATCCAATCTACACCGTGGGTGACACTAAACAAAGTACACCTATCAGCGCACAAATCACCGCCTTGAGGCTGAAGCCAGACAGAATATCTTTCTGTGATAGGTTTACAGATATTAGAAGGAAACCCACTTTGAGCAACCTGAAAAGCAGTACAAATCACGAATAGAAAGGTATATGGTATGCTGAGGAGGACTTAGATCAATCGTCAGATACATATAAATCGATTTTTTTTCTATCAAATATTTTATGGAAAATGTCATAGTGTGTTTCGAGCCAATTCTATCCTATTTCTTTGGTTGTGACTTCGGTCAAGATATACTTCACATATTTTGTTTTGCTATATAGTATACAGAGCGTTAATTTGGAGAGCTGAGGACAAAGGAAAATGGGTAATTATAGAAAATAAAACCTGCACTTTCCCCGAAATATATAGCTTTAAGCGCAACCCGATAATGTAGTCAGATACACAGACTATTGAAAAGAATATACTTTCTCTCACTCAGCTCATGTTTGCACAGAAACTTAGAGTAATCAACTGGGTAACTCTAGTTTAATGAAAGTTTGTGGGGGTACTTTTTAATAAGGCCCCCGTGTAGCCCGATGATGGCGATTACCAGCTTTGCCTCTCTCCCTGTCCTTATGTTAAAAAAAAAAAAAAAAAAAGACATTTGATTTTGTAGTAGGGGAGGAGATAAAAGACAGAGTATATTGTATGCCATTTCTTCTAGTGTCTCTGAAATCAGTCGTTGATTAATATTATTCAAAATTTACTTTCTTGCATAACGACTATATTCATTTAAACTCTGCTAAGGTATTTCTGCTAAGATATTAGAGTTTTTCCTTTGTACTGTATTTCAGTGTAGGTTATCGTAAACATCTTTAGCAGGAAGAAAGGAGAAACGTATCTTTTTGAACCTGACATACTTTTTTTTAACTCCAGAATTTCTGAATTTTTAATTAAAAAAATAAACTTTTGAGAATCTTTTTGATCTTGTATTTATGACTTTTCAATAAGATTTTTTTTCCCTCATTGCTTCCATAGTAGAATGTAGGTAATCACAAGACAGAATAATTGTCTCATAAATCCATCAGGAATCTGCAGCTTGTTCTTTTCCAATTAATTATTCAATCAGTAAATTTTTTAAAACTCCAGCAGCATGGTTACATCTACACTAATAAAGAATTTTCAGCCTATAATCCAAAACAGAACCTGAATGAATAATGTAATTGAAGTATTACATTACATAAACCACACATGAAAGAATTGCTAATTGCGTTTGATGGTGGGCAATTAATACAGAATCTTAGATGAGCGATTTAAAATGAAACCACAGTTTAAAGTTCCCTTTGGAACTCGTGGTATCTGAAGTGGGTAACTGTACTCCTGGCCTCAAATTGGTTCGAAAGAAGAGTGGTCAATACTCACACCCCTCAAAAAAAACCCTAAAATTTATACACTGTACAAAAGAAGCTTCAAAATTGATATGATAGTAGAGATTTATGGTCGCATGTGCAGTGGCTCAGTTGAGACGGCCCACACATTTGATAAATATTAATAGCCTGAATTTATTACCAAGGAGAAATGAGCTCTGTTGGTTCATCACTGCACCCTTACCAGCTATCAGTACATGAACACAAGGTGCAACCGCACTGTCTATTATATGACCCCATTTACTCTCTGAATGGTACTTCATTAAATGGTACCTTTTGGCCATGCTATGGATGGATGAAAATCAAAGTTATCAAGGCTGCGAGTCCTGAATAATGAGTTTCACCCAACCTTGACTATATTCAGATGAGCCGAGGTGGCTAAGTGCTCATCCTGGCTTTTACATGCTTCCCTTTAGTTAATAATAAAGTCTGTGTTATCAGTTTGTGATTGCACGCCTACAAACATGGTATGCTTATTACTGCGGGATGGCAGAGTAAGTTGCCGTAACATTGTAAACAGGAGTCGTTTGCATAAAGAAAGATGTATTTCTCCTGTTCTGATAACTTTTAGCATGTTCACAAGACGTACGGAGTCTTGTCAAGTATTCATCACCATAGATCTTTCATTGATTTGCGATGTTGGTATTTTTCTGGCTTCTGAATGTGCCACTTTTTTCCGGGTTTACAATTCTGAAAAGTGAATATGTAACCATTCAGCTGAGTTGGGTTTTTTTGTTTTGTTTTGTTTTGTTTTGTTTTAAGTAGGGAGAAGTGGTTTTTTTTTTCTTTTTTATTTCATAATTTTAACACACAGATATGCAATGCTGATGATATGGTCTTAATATAACATTACTAATTATACACCCTGGTGTTGATTTAAAAAATATATATATCATTTGCAACATTGCACACACAGGCGCATGTGCATCTCCCTGCATTTCTCAAACGATGCAGAGGTACTTTGTACGTCCTAGGGAAGCTTACACTAGTGGCTTTGTAAATGTATTAAATGCAGCGTTTAGTAGCATTATCTCAGCTTTTATTTATGTACGTAACAAAGAATTCCCAACCCAGTCTGCTGGCTTAGAGTATGAACAGAATAACAGTTTGTGGTTTATTGGGAACAGATGCACTTGGGGATGCCTTCAGGGTGCCAGTCGTTATTATTAGACTGCTAATGTGCTTCTTCTGGCTGTGGCCCAAGAAAGAAGAACAATTAGCTGGCATATGTTAATTTTTGTTTCCCTAACAAATCTCTCTACTGACTAAATGTGTAAAACAAATCCACAAAGAAAGATCAATCAATGCTGTACACATCATTTTCTCCCCATTAAAAAAAGGTTTATCTTAAGAAGTGTATTTGGGATTTGAAAAGGCAGGTGTTACTAAATTATATACAAAAGCTGAATATTCTCTATTTAGCCACTCAGCAGGTACTTCATAGAGAAGCAGAACAATTAAAACTAGTTTTCTTGCTCGGTTGTATAGATTCCTGTATAAAATGAAAGGGACCGTAGATTACCTCTTATGAATAGCATTTAAATATATGGCAGAAATCTTTTTATGTGCTGCCCTGCGTAAAAATTTTGCTAATTGGATGCTATTTATGACAAAAGATGTGTGGTAAATATGACAGAGGTGATATGAGTTTTTTGATAATGAAGAACAGGGCCTTTCTAAGGGGAGTAATGAAGGGCACACTGTTAAACAGCTTGCATACATTCTCACCTTTTTCCTTTTTTCTACCCTGACACCCACTTTCCAGGGTACATCAGCATTAAGTGACACTGTAATCATAAATTGAAAATGATACTTCCAGAGGAATTGGCAAACTTGACATTTCATTATATTTGTTAACACATGCCACAAATGATTGTTAGTGAGGAAATTCCATTTCCCTCTCTCCATCTCCAATCAGATTTAATTTGAAAATTTTCAGCCTCCTCCGGCTAATTTGCAATTAAGACAATTTTGTTTGAATATGTAGTAATGTCATTACCATTCCACCAAATTAGCAAGGAGACTAAAGGTCAGTGTAAAATTTTCCAGCTGGCTGGAGCCTCTCAGCTGAGATTTGGGACTATGGAAAAAAAAAAAAAAATTCTGGCAGCAACAGAATAGCAACTTACTTTTAGTCCTGTTGGTTGGAAACATTGCATCCTTCATGATTGCTGTTGTTGTTGCCTCACTGGGGGCTAGACCTGTTTAACAACAGGGGCAGTCAATAATCAGCAACTGGCTTTTATTTAAAGAAATATACTTTCGCTGAAGTCTGGTAGGACAAGAAGGAGTTAGTCCTAAGTAACATTGCAGGAGATTATTAGATAACCTCTAACAGCATCCTCTAATTAGAGTTCTTATGATACAATTTCATCCTGTAATTAGTTGAGATTGGCTGCTTCCTTTTGCAGCTTATTAGTGGCAACACAGCTGTAGAAGTGAATCCACTCTCATTTGTCAAACCTTTTTAAGTCTTTTTCTCTTGTCTCTACCTTTTTCCTGCCCTTCTCTTGGGCCTTTGCAGCTAAATCTGGTGTCTAGTGTCACCATGTCGAAGAACATGTTGGAGACATCCCCACAGAGCTTACCTCAAACCCCTACCACACCAACGGCCCCAGTCACCCCGATTACCCAGGGACCCTCAGTAATCACCCCAGCCAGTGTGCCCAATGTGGGAGCCATACGAAGGCGACATTCAGACAAATACAACATTCCCATGTCATCAGGTAGGATATGAATGCTCAGTAGAGCTCTTTTACTTTGGGAGAGGAAAACTATAGTTGAAGCAACTGTACATGAGCCATTCCAGAGCACATGGAAACTCAAGTCATGATTTATGGAGTGATAATTGTTTTATTCCTGGTAAATGTGGATAGGGGCGATTCCCTAAGCACATCATGATGAATTGTTCTGAATGGTTGTTCAGGAAAGAAAGCTCTCCCCGTTAGAGACATTGAGAGATGTGTTGTCAGGATAGCCCATATTATCACCTCAATTCAGTGAGGTCCTTTGATCTCCGAGGGAAGACCATAGCAATACAACATCTGTGAGTAACGCTATATGAGAAGAGCCGTTTAAAAGGACGGATATGAAGCACCGATGCTTTATGCAAGACACTTCCGGCTTTATGGGAATCAGTCTTTGTCAAGGTGCTACCACAGCTCCTAATGCCTACATGCTACTTTGCTTAAGATGTATATGAGAGGCAAAGTTTGCATGGAACACAAATGTACCTTCTCTCCCTCTCTCACCCTTCTCCTTCTCCCTCCCCACCCCGGCCCCCCTTCAAAAAAACCCCCTCCCCCCTCACCCCCTGCTCAGGGGCATCTGGATAATCACAGTCACACGTTGTAACCGTTATTAACCCAGAGCCCCCTTTTTACAAAAAGTGAAGTTATTTGCAACAGGGGCGCTTGTGAGGATTTTGCGTTTCCTTTGTCAGATGGCCACAGATGCGGAGAGATGACCCTGTTGTTCTTTAAGGAGTCTTAGATGAGAAAAAGCAAAGATGATGGCAGGGGGGCAAAAGTCCATGTAAGAACATGCCTAAACCACCGCTTAAAAGAGGACCTGGCTGTTGAAAACAATCCTCAGGCCAGCTGGTCACACAGTTCCTGAAGTACCCGAACAACTAGGGGATGCTTCATTTGCACTTGACGTCAGAAATGGCCTTTTCCATATAATTCAATTCCACTGTCATGCTTTGTGCTTTCACTAGTCAGTGGCTTTCTCACTGAATCACTTCACCAATACTAGGGGAAAATATGAAAAATCAATTA
>NC_048218.1:178102783-178125283 GCF_002007445.2 Ailuropoda melanoleuca
CAGTTTACCTTTGCTTAGTAACCCGGGACTCATCAATAACGCCTCCAGTGGCCTGCTGCAGGCTGTGCACGAAGACCTCAATGGCTCCCTGGACCACATCGACAGCAATGGCAACAGTAGTCCGGGCTGCTCGCCGCAGCCGCACATGTAAGTGGGTTAGAGGCCCAGCGATGGGAAGGGCCCATACGCATATGCTTCTAACATTTGGTATTCTTCTCAAGTTTCTAGTGGTATATAAGTCCAAAATACAATTTTAAATGCGGTTAAATTTCCCCGTGTTCGTGATAGGAGAAAGTGTATCAAAATCAGTTTTAATGCATCTTTTACATTCTCTCCATTGTCCCATAATTATTATACCAGCAGTCCTCTACAAATTCTTAGTACTACTAACCTTCTCTTGGGGGTAGAGGGTGTCTAAGATGAGTCTACATCTTATGGGTCATTATCACAGTTTGGTTTGTATGGTGCAATAAAAATATTCATGATGGAATAAGTTGTCGTAATTTTTACTACTATTACAGGTCTCTAAACCATTTATGAACTGTAGTCAAGATATTGCCCGTTTTTATAAACCGTAAAATGCAAAGTTTAACTGTTACCCACAGTTTACATAGAAGCTAGTAAAGTGTAACTTTTTGCCTGTCTTATAAATCAGTGTAATTACATATTCAACTTTAATTACTGGTGCGTCTGTATTGGCAAGGTTTATATATTATATTTTATGCAAGACTACGATTCCTATTAATATTTAGCAGCTAACTATATCATTAATTACTCTAAAATCTTTCCCCTACCATCTTTTTAATGGAGCTGAGAGAGTAGATGTATTAAAAATTGATGTATTGTGGATTTCAGAATTGTGTATGACACTTTAAAAAATGCCTGGCCTTGTTCAGTAGGCCAAGCGTATCAGTTTCTTGTTTACTAAAAAGTATTGACCCTGGTAGAACTTAGAATTCAGGGGGAAAAAAATATAATCTGAATTATGAAGCGTATATACCCTCCAGTTGTTAGGATGAGTCGACACTTAATGTCCATACTTCCGGGAGTTAAACATCATATACTTCTAATTTCAAGTTATTGAGGTAAGAATAGTACTTTCTCTCATTTTTATATTTTCTTCCCCGTTTCTGCATTAAAGTTCTAGTCAAAGACCCGAATGAGAAATGTGGTCTTTATACGTGCCTATTTCCATCTGACCTTTCCTAGGATATTATTTTTGTTGACTTTTTAAACATCTTATTCTATTTGACACATTAATGTCTTTAAGATCATGCACCTAATTGCTTTATAGCACTTTTACTCTATCACCTTTGCAAAAAACACACTGTGAACATTAATGTGTTTTATCAGGTTCCAAACCATTACTTTTTCAAAATGGAAAAATTTGTCTTTTGGAAGTGTCTTTAGATGTATTAAATAATACAAAAGAAGTAATAAAACTCGAAGTAGAAAGAACATGAATATATGCTCTCGAGAGTAGCAGTGCTCTAAAACAAGGAAAGTGAGCAATCATACAAAAGTTTTTACTCTGCTTTATCCTATCAGCCAGGCAGTGGGTAGCTTGAGGCCTTTTACTTTTAGCAGTTCTCTTGAGTATGCTGGTGCTCGCTCTCTGTATAAAATGCTAAAACAATAAAACTTTAAAGAGCAAACAAGAGTTAGATCCTGTTTCCCCCCTTTTAAAAAAGACCTATTTCAGAAAAATGAAAGACGTTCGTAATGAAAGTGTCTGACCCGCTGCTCTGACTCCCTGCGTTAGTATGCAGTGTATAGAGGTGGTTGTGTACCATACAGAGAGGGTATGTAAAGAAGTGTTTTCTTGAGTGTTAAGTGTCCAGTGATAAGAATATTAAAATAAAAAATTAATGATTCCATTAAATCATTTGTTAAACATTATCTTTTACAACCTGACATCATAATGGGGCTAAATGATGGCATTGCCAGGTTAGTTGTATTTTTTCATTTGCCAATTGCTATTTTAGATTCTTCATTTTATTAATTTAGTTCAGTTAAATGTGAAATATGTCAGTGAAAAAATAGGATGTGTAAAATAATATATAAAAACTATAGATTTAATGCCTGATGGGTTTATAAAACTAAATGTTCATAGTCAATGTATCGTACGTTTTCTGTACCCATGAATTAGTGCATATGAAAAATATTTATGTGTATCTTCCATAGAGAGATATAAGGAAAGCTTCCCTTGCCTTATTGGAAGTAGATTTCAGAAAAGATAAAAACTAGAGGAAGACCAAATTGGGTCTTTGCCTAAATTATATAATCAAAAATTTAATTATCTTGCAAAATATTGAGTTGTCATTCATTCTTTGAATCTGTTTCTGCTATCGTTAACTTTTTGTATATTAGACATCAAGTATTATTGATGGAATGTCATGTCAGTATTCTGTATCTTCATCTTTATAGAGTTTTAATATGCTTGTACTTAAAGAATGTTAAGCATTTTATGTACATTATGAGGCAAAGGAAAAATATTATCTGATTCTCTCAATCAAAATTGGGCTGCATATAATTAAATGCACTTCAAAATACTTTGAAAATTAAACAGAAGTGAAAGAATTGTTAGAGAACATTTAAACTGCATGCTTATGTGCCCTGAAATGAAGTCCTGGGCCTTGTTGTTTTGGAGGGGAGTAGTTACACTAGCAGAATAGTGAAGGAGCGGCACAAAGGCCTATTGTTTCCGGTTTTTGGGCTCTAGTGACAAATGGTAGGGGTTCCAATCACAGATTTAGCACTTAGTAGCTAAGTAACACTCATTTCTTTCCCTCAGTTTTCTCAAATGAAAATGAGGTAAGTAATAATATCTACCTCGTAGGATTCTTTCACATGAAATGAGTGCTTGGAAGATAATAATTCCTTCCTATGTCCCTCATAGTGCTGTGTACACAGTTACTTAGTTACAGTACATCTTGTAATACCTCATTGTTACTCTAAATGAAACTAACAACAAGACTAAGATATTTCACATCTTAATGCCTTTTTAAAGGCATTCCATAAATGTGTGGTTAGTTTCCTTGGCCATCCCTTTCCTTTTCCTCTCCCCCCCCCCTTATAATTCTTCAAGTAAGCTAAGCCACAAAAGGAAACAATATGAGACAGAAATTTATGATAGGGAGCAGGTTACTCCGAGTCAGCAGAATAAGAGATTTTTTTTTTTTTTTAAAGATTTTATTTATTTGACAGAGAGACAGCCAGTGAGAGAGGGAACACAGCAGGGGGAGTGTGAGAGGAAGAAGCAGGCTCCCAGCGGAGGAGCCTGATGTGGGGCTGGATCCCAGAACGCTGGGATCACGCCCTGAGCCGAAGGCAGACGCTTAACGACTGCACCACCCAGGCACCCCAGGATAAGAGATTTTGGGGGGGGGAGAAAAAGATATTATCTGAGGTTATAGATAATTAATAATTCAGATAAATAATACCAGAACAGGAACTCATGATATATGTCTAGAAAACATTGGGTATTAGGTTTGATAGGAATTTAGAATATAAAAAGAAAAATAGAATTTAGAATATATCAAGTGGTGGAAGTAGACTGGTGAGTGTCTTAAACATCAAGCTGCAGTGTTTGTCTCAGTCAGTATGAAGCCTGGTGATGTTATGAGCTTGAGTTTCACACTGTCAGAGCTGTGCTTTTGGAAGAGTAATCTGGAAGTGGGCTGAATGAAATTCACAAAGAGTAGGCTATTCGGGAGTTGGGAGAGACTGAGAGCAGAAGATTAATTCTTGCGGTAGGTAGTACTTGATCTGAGTACAAGGCTGGGCATGGAGAACAGGGAATCAGTAAAAGAAGTGCTATGGAGAAAAAGACCAGACAAGACAACCCACTGAATGCTGGGGACAAAGAGGAAAATTAGGAAAAATCATAGCAAGTTTGGAAGCTCACAAAGAGAAATAGAAGTCACAAGAGGACAGGCTCAAGAGGGAAAATGATATGTTCACCATTTGACTTGTTGAATCCAAGAACCTAAGTGTCCTTAGATTCATGAAACTGAACTTTGTTTAACCTTTTTACTCAACTCCAAAATGGTAAAATCCAAATCCAAATGGTAACATCGTAGAATATAGACGTATTCCTGGGATTGGTAGAGATGTTTTGAAGCTTTAGAAGAGTGGAATAGCTATGAGTTAATGCTTCTTACAAATTATTTTTTGGAGAACAGGACATGTCAAATTATCATCTGCATTCTGCAATTTGATGCTCCAGATTTAACACTTTCTCTTCACTCCAAGTTTTACTCTTAGAAAGCCCTGAATGAAGGCTTTTGGCAAACTAGTGCATTCATCTCGCCTTCACTACTTGCCTTTCTGTATTTTCCTTTTTTGGCTTTTCATTCCCTTTCCCTCACCTACAACCCGCTTTTCCTTAAGAGCCTCATCCTATTTTTCGAGGAAGCTTTCCCCAGTAACTGTGTTGTCAGGACCCACACTTGGTTCTGCACTCCAGAGAGCTTCCTCCTTGTGCGGTTGTCTGCGGTGAACACAGCTGGTGCATGAGCGCATGCGCATTCATGCCTCCCACGTGCTCGCTGTGTAGATGTCCCCGCTAATGGACAGAAACTATGTTTTAGACGTAATATAGTATATGAAATCTGTGACACATTCGACAGTACAAAGTAAGTAGTCAGTAACCATATGATAATTACTATGGGAGATGAATTTATTTGAAATGGTTTGACTTCGCAAAGCAATCCCCACACGAGGAAAATCCAGGATTTTCTTAGAACCCTGAGGAAGCAGGGAGAACAAGGGATTTTTAGGAAGAAGAGATAACTAACTATAATGTTCATCTTTATGTGGGAGTTAATAGATCTTTCTAAATATTGGTTGAGTATGCCTGTGAAGTTTTATTTTTAATTGTATTTAGTTTATATGTATTTTATAACTGTTCAAATTTATCTGAATAGTAAGTAGCAAGCCCCTTCACCTCATTCATGATTATCTTCCCAGACCTTGTTAAATTTTATTTATCTTGTTGAAGGTGAATTAAAAAAGAAAAAAAATTACTGAAATTAATACGTTATTAATCAAATCAAATGTTCAAGGGGATTTTAGCAAAAAGTAGGAAAGGTTAAATCCAGGTGAAATAATATAGATTCTATATACTAAGCTTTTTACACTTTTTTTCCGAGTCTTTTCAATCAAATAGATTTTTTAAATCTTTATTTTCTACTGCTATCAAAAGAGTTCTAGAGCCATCATGGTCTGAACAATGTAAAGAAAACTTCCCTCAAGAGTCTGATCTGTGGGGCTCTGGTGGCGCAGTCAGTTCAACTCTGCCTCTTGATTCCGGCTCAGGTCATGATCTCAGGGTTGTGAGATCGAGCCCCGCATCAGGCTCTGTGCTGGTTGTGGAGCCACTTAAGATTCTCTCTCTCCTTTTTTTTTTTTTTTTAAAGATTTTATTTTTATTTATTCGACAGAGATAGAGACAGCCAGCAAGAGAGGGAACACAAGCAGGGGGAGTGGGAGAGGAAGAAGCAGGCTCATAGCAGAGGAGCCTGATGTGGGGTTCGATCCCATAACGCCGGGATCATGCCCTGAGCCGAAGGCAGACGCTTAACCACTGTGCCACCCAGGTGCCCCTCTCTTTCCTTCTGCCCTTCCCCACCTCTCCCTTTCTCTCTCTCCTAAAAAGAAAACAAAAAAGAATCTGAGCTGTAGAATATTCTTCCCTCATGCACCTCAATGCCAATATTCCCTGCTTATTGACTTCTCAGAGTTCTATGGAATATGCATAACATTAATTTAGATTCCTATTTTATATCAATATTTGCCTCTTAAAAAAGACTACTTCCAGAGGATTGATGCTGTGTTCAAGTGGAAATAATTTGAACTTAATCTCTTCCCCAATGTGTTACACTTGACTGAAAAGACAAGAAAACATTTAGAGCAGAGCTGGAAGGTGAACTCGTACGGGTAGAATCAATCCATTTCCCATCACCTTACAAACCTGAAGCAAAAAAGAAGTTTAGTGATAGACCTACCATACTCAGTTAAACTTGGTTGTTTCTTTTTTTTTACTAATCAGTTGTTACTTCTCGCTCTCAGTAAGGTGGCTCAGATTTGCCTTTTTTCTCTTGAAAAATGTTAAATGAGAATCGTATTTTTATATTTTCAAATTTTGTTTCTAGAGATCAAAATCAGTGCTCTTCCTGAACTGGTTTTGTATTGAGGGCTTTAGGTACAAAGCCTTCCATTGTTATGTCGTTCCCCTTTCTGATGATTAGAGTCTCCTACTGTTGAGTTATCAGATTATTTCTTACATGTCGTTGCTGAATCCTCTTAGCCTCTATGTCATTTCAAACTTCTACTTATATTCTATAGTAGTTCCAGGTGATTATTATATTTTTCTCCCTCTTATTAAAGCAAATATTTGAAGTTTGAGAGTTAATGATCTTCTATAGAGAATCAGAATGTTAATATGGTTCCTATAAGACTAGAAAATAAATTTGTTGTGTCCTTAGAAGCCAGAACTTTAGAGTAAGGAAATCAAAAGCTGAGACATCACATAAAAGGAATAGTGTAGTATTATTTCAGGACTGCAATGGGGATCCCATTGATCTTTTTGATTGAGATGTTGAACACATATTCTATGTGCCCTACAACTTTCTATACCTCGTATGTCCCAGTCCTCTTTACAGCATGCTTCTCGAGAACCTCACTTGTATCATTCCAATGATAAACTTCAGCCTGTCCTGACGCTAATATTTTGCAACCAAACACAGGTAAAAGGGACCTCCGGACTCCCATTTTGTAAAACAATATTGAAAATCTAATATAAATCTTGAATTGTTATGAAGGATAATGAAGATCTTCAAATATATAATATTGCCTTTCTTCCTTCTATTGTCTTTGGCTGCCTTAAAATTTAAATTGCTCTTTGTAGGCACATGTAGAATTTGCAGACCCTACACCTTTAGTTGGTGATATTTTATATAAAATCCCTACAGATCTTAGATCTCTCTGTGGACAAAAGCATTTAAAATTGGAGTGGCTCTGTATTTCAGAGGAAAACAGTTGAAAGTAACCGACAACTTGAACAAGTAGAATGCTCCCTCTCATTGTTTTCATTCCTGGTAAGCTCACACTATTTTTGCTGATAGTTTGGATCATTAAGAGGCATTATGAAGCTCTAAACATAAAAGCTTTTACCCCCCTTGCTTTACATATGCTTCTGCAGATTTTCTAACTCACAACTTTTCAGTCACCTTTATTTTATTTTATTATTATTTTTTTTTTGGTCCTAACATTTCTGGCTCCCATAATTTTCATTCTGATTTAATTCCATTTTTATTTAATCTCTGAACTTTTCATTAACTTTGCTAGTTAGCTTTGAGATCTATTTCCAAAGTGATTGTACAGAACTTATGATTATGCCAGATCTTTATCATCTCATCTTTTTTTTTTTTTTTTTAAGTGCTACAAGTGTGGCTCAGTGGCTGCTGTTCCTTTTTACATTATTCCGGTCCCCATATGTGGCACTTACAACTCATTCTAGTTCCTCTTAATAAAAAGATCTTCCCAGAGGTACAGTGCCTTCAGCTAAAAGGTGTTGTATCCCTACCGTGCCAATTGTGGAAATTTGTGGGTTCCTATAGGGTTTTGAAGGATTTTTATAGAACTATACAGATGATATCTGACATCCATGGTATGAATCCCCACCATTTAGGCAAAGTGTGGCAGAAAACTTTCAGCTGACAGTATTGTAGCTTACTGCTTCTGTTTCATGTCTAAAGAAGATACTTTGTTAGAAGGTACATCTTCATTTGCACTAACACTAGTTGAGCCTGAGAAATTTCCTTTCTCTAAGGGTCAAAATGTCATTGACTGAATTGCTAAAACATGAATATTGCTATTCAGTATTAATTTCTCCCTACTTCTACTACCAGGGAAAAAGGAAGGTTTTTACATACCCATATGGTATTTCAACTTCAGCTTTTGACATGGGGCTTGGGAAGTAGATGTATATTTGGTGACTACAGGCATTTTATGACCAAAGGTGTTTATTATGTAAAGTCAACTATCATTTCAGAATATTACTTAATGTGAAATTGTTTCCACGTTAAAAAATTGTATTTTAATGTATGTTAGAATTGTATGTATTTTAACTTCTTTGGCAGAATTTAAAATTGATCATTAACATAAGTACCACAATGTACTTGAATACACTTTGGCACCAAAAAGTACGGTTTAAAACGTTATCTCAGGGTTTCTACCTTCCATACGCAGTTTTCATCATTAGGGTAGAATTCAAGAATTTGTATAAGCAACAGATGACCAAATAGTTTAATATAACTAGTGGAAACTAACGTTCTTTAGTTTGTTCAACATTGTCTTAATCTTTGAAGACTAAAAATGGAGTAGCATCATCAAAACAGTTAAAAGTCAGGAGCAAAAGTACTCATTGGTTATACAATGTTACCTTACTATAGAAAAATTGACATTCCCAACATTAAATCTAAGATCCTTTTGCTAATTAGCAGGTCAAAAAATGGACAAAATGTACTAGACTTAGAATAAGAGGTAAATATTGGTTTTACTCCCTATTTCAATCTCATGTTTACAACTAACAGAGCATAACTTAGCATAGTTCAGGAGAAGACTGACATCGAGTCAGTCCTACAGCTTAATTTAAACAAAGGAATAGTTTCAGCAGAGCACCCAGTCTCACAGATTAGACAGACCTAATGACATGAACCATACATCTGTAATCCCAGTGGACAGCCATCTCCGTAAAAACAGCCAGGAGATAGCTTCATCAAGAGCTAGCAGTGGGCGGCCAGTATCCCATCAGGCCATTTGGCAAAGGGAAATGGACAGCAGTCCGGAAAAACAGGTGAGCCGCATCAGGAAGGGCTACCCACAGCAAGAGGGCACAATTATAGGACGTTGAGGGCAAGGTCTTCAAGGACCCGGAACCCAAGTTATTAAAGAGGGAATTAGAGACGAACAGGGACATACATTTTGTGTACCCTCATACCCCTCCTGACGGTTTTGACTGAAACTTAGTCCAAGAAACAAGGCAAAAACACAAGTCTTGGATGAATGGTTTGAAGGAGTTCTGGAGCAGTCCCAAGGCTGACTTAATGGCTCAGTGTCAAGATATAAGTTAGACTTTTTTTTTATTTCACTGGCCAACAGATTAGAAATATAAAGGTCCTTAGCTCCACAGCTGGACATTTGTTGAAAGTTTCCATTTATGAGACACAAAATGGAATAGTACCAATTGTATCTTAACAGGCAACTAGTGTGATTCTGAGTCTGGGCAAAATCTATTCATACTCATCAAGGATCAAAGTAATTACATCTGTATTTTCATTTTATTACAGCTGTTTGGGTCACATCTATTACTGTTATCAATCAAATAGAATGATAAATCATAATGAATTTTGTTGTTATGTTTTTTCAAGAGCACTGCAGCAAAACTATCTGAAATCATTTGGGAGTAAGCCTTCACATCATGTAAAATCCAGTTTCTTTAAACAATGTTGCATAAATTTGAATAAATTTCAATATACCGCTGAAGGTAAGGGCAAGAAATCTTAGAGAAATTTTGGTATACATATATACGCATGTAATTTATAAAATTATGTTTTATTAAACTTATTCCACCTTTTTGTTATATTTCTTAGAACTTCTATTGACTTTAAATGTAACTTTGGAACTCCATCTCGGGGTCAGACCCATTGGGGTATAGGATAGAATTATAAACTGCATCCTTAAGACTGGCAATGTATCTTAGAAGAGAAACTTTTAGTATAATCATCTGGAAATAATATTCCTTTGCAATCAAACACTAAATGGCTGTGGTTTTTAGGTGACAGATTAAGGGAGATACAAGATATGTTAAATATATTAGGATTAAAGTTGTAATCTGATCATAAGATGAAAAATGAAAATTTATTTGTCTGTTTATCTTTAGCCAAGGCAAAAAGATATGGGGACTTGAGGAGGGCATTTTCTAATTATATTCTGAATAAAACAAACAATACAAGATATATATAGAATGAGGAATCATTTGTTCACTCCAATTTTTCTATCCCCCTCTTAAGGGTTACACATTTCTGGGAGGAAGAATATGTTTCTTTTCATAAAGAGATAAGCAGAATTTTTATCTGTTGAAATGGGGTAATACTGGAGTAGTTCTGAGGACTGTTCTAATGGCAGCTGTGTGTAGATTCATTTAAATCAAAATAAAGATAATTCAGTCAACAGTAAATTTTTGTGACAAATGTTAGTTTACAAAAGAGAAAATCTTGAGAAATAATAAACTGGAAAAAATTTGAGCCATACTAATGAAGATCTGTTTTATACTTTCTTATTTAATTAATAGTCAATTTATCATGTCTAGTTGTTTTAATTATATGGACTTCTTACTGACTTTTTAAATAAGAGAATTAAATATTTCTCTAATATGTGCTTAATTTAGAATATAAAATCATATTTTAGTGGAAGAAGTCAGCATTATTTCAGAAGAATAAAATCTTAAGTAAAATTAAGTAAACAATTTCTTAATTTCAGTATAACCTTGTGATTTAATTACTCACATTAGCCTAAGATCATTTCTCATTTTAAGAAGTACTAAGAAAATGTTCTCTTTTTAAAACAAACTTTTCCTTTTAAAACTTTAGTTTTATTTATTAGCTTATTTCTTTGATATGTTAAACTAAAATACTTCCTACATAAAATATTACAAGTGTTTAAGACTTACTAATGTTTAGGAAACAATAAATTGTTTCTCATTTCAACATGACTTTATACAAATGGAGATAACTAAACTTGCAATTTTTATAAATCTACCCTCAAATTCCAAATATAATTATATCATTTCCTTGTATATGTACTAGAAGGAAATGAGCAAAATTGAATTTCCCTAATCTCCATTTTTCATATGCTTTCTAAATGAACATCAATTATTTTACCAGTTTTCCTGTAAAACTTCTTCTTTGGGGAAAAAACCCAACTTTTTAAAAATTACTTGTTTGATGTGATTGTGTACTAAGATATCAGTTAATAGTAAGTTAGCTGCTCAAAAATAACAAACAAAACCAAAAATTGAGTTTCATGAAGCTACATCTTTCTGTCTTAATAAAGGATTTGTGCTTATATTTTAGAATTCATTTTACATCTGCAAAACAAGGATATTTATGTAGTAAGAATGAAGTCCATGCGATTAACAAATACAAACTAATTGAATCAAATTTTATTCAAGCACATATAAAATTGATAAAGTGCTGATCTTATACTTTGATTTTTTTATGATGCTTACATTCTAGTGGTTATCATTATTCATGCAACAGTTCTGTGCCAAGAACTAAATAGACATGGTAGATAGTTAAAATTCCATCTGACCCAGGTATTTCCTTTTAATTAGAAAAATTTTGATACTGTTTTGTGAAACAGTCAAATCCTATGCAAATCAATGGACAGCATTAGCCTATAACAATATTCAGTGTCCTATGGTATTTCTTAATGTTATTAATCAACAATTAGGACATAATGATAAGTAAGAGATAAAGAATTTGTATGACTATAAATATTTTCTTTTGGAGGTAGCCAGTGCATCCCTTATAAGTTAAAGGTATCCAAAATAAATCAAGTAAAAGTAAAGCATGGTTAAGGACTACACATATTTCAATATATTCAGTATGTTTCTCAGAGTAACTGCAAATATAAGTTCATTTTGCTGGATAAAGATTGCTATATTGGGTCAAATAAAATCAATTTTCGTAGTAAAATTGAAGCATTAGGGCCCTAACACTATTTCTGAGGATAGGTTTTTGGCTATTATCCTCAGAGTAACATTTTTTGTAGTAAAGACCCATAGTTACTGGTAGAAGCATGTTTTATCCTTCTGGTGTGCTAGGACAGGAGGAAAGGTTAAAAATATTCTTATAAGATTGTTGAAAGATATATTATACCTCTAAGTAAAAAAATGTTTATTACTCCTTTCGGTAGGTACACTGTATGAAATGTATTATTGTTTTTCTGAAATAACTAGGATTACCTAAAGAAAAGATATAAGGGAATCTCCTATAATGAGTAAAATGCAAAAACAATTTTAATCTAGTCTTACATTTAGTTTTGACTTACAAATGTTTGATAAAATTAACTTTACATTTCCTGAAATTGCCTGTATTGTAGATATGAGCCATTAATTATAAATTTTTTTCTCAGCATTTGTTGATGTCTACCATAACATTTAAGACTTTAAGATTTTATCATTAGCTTCATGGTGTTAGTAAATACTGTATTTCTGAAAGGTTCGATCACGTATACATTATGCCACTGAGTTTCTCATAAATAATGACACTATGTAAATATTTTAATTGTCACATCTGATAATATCTAAATAAGGACACTTATTTATCTACATTCTAACATCTATTTACTTAAATACATTTTGAATGTCTCAGTTTAAGAGAACTTTATTCACAGTATTTTCTTATTCTAAGAACAAAACAAAACCCAGAAACAGTTTATCAGACCTCTTACTTAGTCTTGAGTAAGGAGCAAATGCAGACAATTTACATTCCTCTAGGGAATATACTATGTGACCACAATCTAAAAAGATAAACTTCCCTATTATAATTTGACTCTTTGCTTTAGGGTATAGGCAAACATTAACATTTCTTCTGCCTTTCATTGGCGCCTTGGGTACTTACAAATTTCACAACTGAAGAAGCAACACATTTCTTTAGGCAACGAATCAGTCTATTAAGTTACTTAGTCCTTGGTTTGTGTTTTTGGTGTTTACCATTACTGAGGGTGGGCTGTAAAACTGAAAGATTAAGCTAGAGTATAAAAATCAGTTGCTACTTGGCATTTCCTTCTGCTAGAGGCTTGGCTGGTTGCATAGAATAGAGATGAGTTTCATTCATTTCATTCAAACATTTTCACGTAGTTCGACAAACATTTAATGAGCAACTATTATGTGCCACACACTGTGCTGAAAACTGACAGATGGTCCATATCCACGAAGAGGTAAAACTCTAATAATTGGAGGGGTGGATATGCACATAGATGGTGTGAGAGACCAAGTAAAGGAATGAAGAGCCTTACAATCAAACTGTAAATTCAGAGACTTATGTGTAGGCATGCAGAGAATCAGAAAAGTCTTTGTGGGGGTTGTAGCTTTGAGTTAGGTTTAATATGAAGTAGATTTTTAGGGTGAAATTTATGAAATTATTGCTATTTGACAGGTTTTGCTTGCAAAAATAGTAATCAAGTTTTTCAACCTAATATTAAGCAGTGATGAGGAAAGAGAGGATAGGTGCAAAGGATTTGAGGATTACGAGCAAAGGTGACTGAGATACAAAGCATGGGTTTCATTCAGAGAACAGGTAATGAATCCCTTGCCTTGGTATGGGCTGTCTGCGTAGAGAGGTATCCCTGTGGGATGAGATTGGACAGGGACTGGGAGCCCTGTCTTAGAGTTCATTAGTCTCCAACATGATGTTAAGGTAGGGACGTTTTAAAAATTCACCAAGTATTTGGAGATTCATAGGAAAACCCTCATGGGTATCTGTTACCTACTTTTAAAAAGGCTTTCCTCTTTTTTTGTTATTGTTACTCATCTCTGGAAATACTAGATTTTTTGGACTTGAGAAAATAACCACACTTTATGCCCTTTTCCTTTGATATTCAGTTTTAAAATACCATTTTTCTTTTTTTTAAGTTTTTAAATTCCAGTTAGTTCGCATACAGTGTAAGATGAGTTTTAGGTGTACAGTTTAGTGATTCAGCACTTGCATACAACATCTGGTGCTCATCGCAACAAGTGCCCTCTTTAATCCCCAACCTACTTAACCATCCCCACACCCGCCGCCCCTCTAGTAACTATCCGTTTGTTCTCTATAGTTAAGAGTCTGTTTCTTGGTTTGTGTTTCATTTGTTTTGTTTCTTAAATTCCACATATGAGTGTGAAATCATATGGTATTTGTCTTTCTCTGACTGACTGACCTCGCTTAGTATAATACTCTCTAGCTCCATCCATGTCATCGCAAATGGCAAGATTTCATTCTGTTTTATGGTCAAGTAATATTCCGTTGCACATATATACCACTTCTTCTGTCTCCATTTATCAGTCTATGCACACTTGGGTTGTTCCTTAATTTGGCTAATGTAGATAATGCTGCTGTAAACATTGGGTGCGTGTATCCCTTGAAATTAGCATTTTGGTATTCTTTGGGTAAATATCTAGTAGTGCAGTTGCTGGATTGTAGGTAGCTCTGTTTTTAACATTTTGAGGAACATACATACTGTTTTCCAGAGTGGCTGCCCCAGTTCACATTCCCACCAACAGTGTAAGAGGGTTCCCCTTTTTCTGCATCCTCGCCAGCACCTGTTTTTTCTTGTGTTGTTGATTTTAGCCATTCTGACAGGTGTGAGGGATAGCTCATTGTAGCTTTGGTTGTATTTTTTTGATAATGAGTGATACTGAGCATCTTTTCATGTGTCTGTTGGCCATCTGGGTGTCTTCTTTGGAGAAATGTCTGTTCATGTCTTCTCATTTTTTATTTGGATTATTCATTTTTGGGGTGTTGAATCTTATGAGTTCTTTATATATTTTGGATCCTAACCCTTTATCATATATGTCATTTGCAAATATTTTCTCCTACTCCATGGGTTGCCTTTTAGTTTTATTGATTGTTTCCTTTGCTGAGCAGAAACTTTTTATTTTGATGAAGCCTTTAAAATGACACAAGAACACAGACTAAAGATTAAAAATAAATCAAATTTCTCAATATCAAGTATCAACAGCCTTTATGAGTTTTGGTGGCATTGCTGCTACTGGCATCTTAATCACAAAGAGGAAAATAGAGTTTCGTTTTCAGTATCTTCCTGTCTTCCACCTTCTAACATCCAAACTTTCTGGGATCAACTTCTCCTCTTCCTTGAGCAATTAAAACAACAAATATAAAGGTTCATCAAAATTGCATATGAGTTATAAACAGTCATCGTCTCTTCTAATTTTTAGAATTTTTCACACAGATTTAAACCGTTCTAGCTCCATGGTAGAATTTATGAGGGAACTATTTCACATATGTATAAATTTAGGAGCAATGGATGCAAAGCCTTTTTACTCCATGACCTATAGCCTAAATTCTTCACTTCTCTTCACTGTTTCTAATCCCTCCACCTTAGTACTGACCATCATTACCTTATTACACTGTTGTAGTGACCTCCTAACTGGTAACCCTACATCCAGTGTCCTACACTCAGTCTAGGCCTTGTAAGTTAATCCTCCAAAATCTCTTCTATCTTTTCCCTGCCAGGCTTAGAAACCATCAATAGCCCTTCAGCTGGCAGAGAATAAATTTTAAACTCCATAAAATGCAACTCAAGGGCCCTTCACCATCTGACCTTGTTCTGCTTTCTAACATATTTCTTTATTACCAACCTTTCTTCATGGCCTCTGCACACTCTCAGGGTTCCCACAACACATTTAAGATTTTCCATTTTCCCCATTTCCACTCAGAAGACTCTTTGCCTTGTCTCTGCATTATGAACGTTTTCACATATTTCAAAGCCCACCTGAAGTGACACCTCCCTCCTTCGTAAAGCACTCATTGATTGCATTGCCAGGATTTACCTCCCCTCTTAGCTAACACTTAGTCAACTGGGTATTGATCACATCCTGCGTGGTATCAAAGTTACTTGTCTGTACATTGTACTTCCTCTGCGGCACTGGACACTCTTTGGAGTTTCTCAAAACCATTGTCCATATCAGCCCCTAGACCAGTGGTTTGCATATCATGTCTATTGAATTGATTTCTTTTCACTTCTGACAAAAAGTAACTTTTATCCTTCTAGAAGTACTTCCATGTCATTTACTGATGTTGTACCACTCTGTCAGGGAATAACAGACTTTCTGTCTCTCCACCACTAAATACTTGCCCTCCGATTATCTAAAGAAATTCCAAATAGCATTCGAATTCTCCCAAGTGTAAATTATATTAAATTAGGAGGTGGGTATGCCTTCTTTAAGCAAGAAACATAAGTCACCACTCTTTGGTAGTAAATAGGAGGTAGTGGACTAAATAGAATAGCTGAATTATAAATCTTCTATTTTGTGGAAAGAAGAGCTTTTAAACCATTCACAATGAATTTCTAGATTCTAGTTTGAAAGAATATCCACTATTTACCAAATGGATCATTTGCTTTAAAATCAAAGATAAACTTGCTTCCAAATCCACTTAAAGAAATACAACGTATTTATCAGGTTAAGAACTGCTAAAGTTTACCTTCTGTCTGCATCCTTCAATGCCGAAGGTTTGTCCTCCTCAGTCTGTACTAATATAGATGCCTGGCTTGTGTCATGCCCAATAAGTAAATAAAGGGCTGGCAAAACCATCCAATCTGGACTTCATAGACTCCGTCCTTAAGATATGTTAAAAATAAGTCTCTTTATTATCCTTTATTCAAGATCTCATGAGGAAGACAATAAAAATCAGTGACTCCACTAGTTTTATTTTTATTTCTTTATGTCCTTAAGTTAAAAAAAAGATAAAGCTAAGTCTTTGATGTTTCAGATGTATATCATCCGTTTCATTCCTGGAAACAGCTGATGTTATTTGTTTGAAGTAGCTTCTATTTTACTTATTACTAAGGGCTGCGGTTTCATCTGTAAGACACCTCGAGTCATCACTGAGGGGAGCAATGCATAAATTTCAAATCATTGGTTTGGCAGGGGGTGGGGTGGGCAGGGGATGGCATGATAAATAGCCCATCCATCTTCAAACCCAGAAAGAATTATCACCAGGATACTCCAGGATTTCTCTCTTTTGTCCGTCTGAACTTTCTTTTACTTTGTTATCTTAAAAGAATTCCATTAAGAGTATACATGGTTTGGGGGACGCTTGGGTGGCTCAGTTTTTAAGGGTCTGCCTTTGGCCCAGGGCGTGTTCCCAGAGTCCTGGGATCGAGCCCCGCATCGGGCTCTGTGCTTCGCTGGGAGCCTTCTTCTTCCTCTCCCACTCCCCCTGCCTGTGTTCCCTCTCTGACTGGCTGTCTCTCTCTCTGTCAAATAAACAAATACAATCTTAAAAAAAAAAAAAAGTATACATGCTTTGGGATTCTTCTTAGAGGCAAATAATCTCTCCCAGCTGTTAATTCCTCCCATCTCACTTAATTGCTCCTTCTCTCAGTACACTTGCGACAGGCCATCTTGTAGTTATTTGAGTACATATTTCTTCCATATCAGACTGAAAGTTCTTCCGTATATATTTAATGCCCCCACAGTGCCTTATATATAGAAGGTACTCAATAAACTTTTGTTGAATTAATTATTGGCATTAAGAGATAATAGTTACATGTTATTGGCTTCTCCTGTCAAAGCAAAATTGAAGCTCTTTATATCATTGCAGACACAGGTGACTTGGCTTAATCCACAGCATAAAGGAATTTTTGGCAGAAAAAATTTTTTCCTAACAAGTGTATGTATATTGCTAGATCTCTAAAAATTTCCACTTTTTAGTCAACTTTGAGTTAATCTGTTTAAGGTTTCTCCAGCTAAACATATATAACCAGACTTCATAAGCCCTAATGTGCACAGCAAATGTGATGCAGGCCTGGACTGTTCAATGCATGCATGTTAATGATTTTTAACGACAAGCTAATGATGAGGCCTGGGATGGGTGACTGAGGAGAAGTGTAGGAGCTCCGTGTACAGAGCTTTACAATGATGGCCCTTCTACTTTGAAATTTGTTTTCCTCTGTTGATCTGAAAGTGATCCGAGATTTGGGCACCCGGGCGGTACAGTCAGTTAAGCATTCGACTCTTGATTTCAGCTCAGGTCATGATCTCAGGGTCAGGCTATTGAGCCCTGCGTCAGGCTCCACACTCGGCATGGAGTCTGCTTGTCCCTCTCCCTCTGCTCCTCATCTCGCTTGCACTCGAGCTTGCTTTCTCTCTCTCTCTCTCTCAAATAAATAAAATCTTTTAAAAATATTTAAAAATAAAAATAAAAAATAAAAATGATCCGAGATATTATCTGAGCTTTTGGCTTAGTGTGTTAGTGTTCAGGAAATTATTAGTAAATAATTCTTTGCAATAGTTATAGGAATATGTTGTGTTATTTTGTTCCCTTGATTTTATTACCTTAAATGTACTTTTAAGGAAGGGCAGATGTTATTAGGATTACTTTAATAACCCTAATGCCTGGCATCTGATATGTGGGGCTCATATATCATTCTTTTATGACTTTTCTGATACAATAATAAAAATCTCACTTTGGGAGAAGGGCTAAAATATTTTTAGAGCTAATTAAGCTCATACAATGTTTAAAAATTAATTCATGTATTTATATCATATCTTCTCCCAAAAAGTATTTAAGGTTAGATACAGTCATAATTATATCATGACTGTATCTAACATTTATTGATCAGTTATGACCCAGGCACTGTTCCAGCTTGTTTACATGTATAAAAAAATCATTTAATCCTCATAATAACTACATAAAATAGGTACTTTCTTATTTCCCCTTTATGACTAAAGAAAAGGAGGTACAAAGACATTAAGTAACATCCCCAATGTTACCTAGGTAGGAAGTAAGGGAGCCAGAATTCAAACCCAAACATTTTATATTCAAAGTCCATTACATTATTAACCACTTAACCACTTTGGCATGACCAAAGGTTATAAATGAGATGCCTTAACTATTCAGTATTACTTTATACTAATAAGTTAATCAAAATACTAAGTACATAAAATTTGTTATATTAAATTACACCCTGGGTAGTTAAAAACTGTAAAATAATTGCATTGGAGAAGGGGATACAGAGGAAAGAACTGGTGAGCACTGAAGAGAGAGGGTGTTTCTTTAAAAGGATTCCTTTATTTTACTTGAATTGTCAGAAATGTTTCTATGGTGGAGGGGAGCATTTTTCCTAGAGGAATTAATTATCCTATAGTGATATTCACACATTAGGTACCTTAAAAAAAATGAATATCACAGAAATATCCACTTTTTTTTTCCAGAAAGAAATTAAATGACCCTTATATCTGTAATGGGGGCAAGAAGGGAAAGATATTGTTAATCGCCACAGAAGGACCAATGTCCCATTTGTCCTGCAATCTACCAAAGACACGTGATCTCCTTGTGTTTGACTTCCCTTCAGTTGTCACACAAGAGAACGAGTGGAAGCACGGAGCTCTCTGAGATCCAAAAATAAGAAACTTCATATGAGTAGGGATAATCATGATCAAATTTTATTTTTTTGAAAAGGATTCCATCCATTTATAGGCATAGGTCCTGTAACTTTCAAGCAATTTTATTCTCAGAGATGCTTAGCCTCTTGTAACTTTTTATCTCTTTCTTAGATATTAGTTGGGTAGCAATCTGTTTTAAAAATTGAGTATTAGTAATTATTGGCTTCGGTCTTACTTTATTTTAGTATGTTAGCAGCCTAATACTGTAACCTTAAGGGAAAATTTTATTTACATCTTTCCCAGGTCTCATATCTTGTTTGTGAACTAATTCTGGATGGAAATGATTCCAAGAATACTTAATTCCAGAAAGAAATTCTTTCTCTGTCTCTTTTTTAGTAGGCTCCACACCCAATGTGGGGCTTGAACTCACGACCCTTGGATCAGAGGTGCTTATTACTCCATGGACTGAGCAAGCCAAGCATCCTAAAATTCTCTCTTTTAGAATTAGTACAAATGAAACTCTTAGTGACTTGATGGCACACTATTTATTCGATCAACACATATATACTAGGTGCCTGCTAAATGCATACCTCTCCTGACCTGTGAAGTTCTCAGCCTCGTCGGCAAGACTTGGTACAGCCACCACTAGAAAGAGTTATAGTGCATCTGATTAAGGCAACATGGGATAGCAGGAATAACAGGTTGTAAGAAACATTGCAGAGGCCAGCATGTATACTGGTCCTGGCTTTACTTGTACTTACAACCCTTGGAAAGTGACTTATTTTCTAATCTGTGCAGTGGGAGCATTGAATAAAATTATGTTTAATACAGTCTTAGGATTCCAAAATTCTGTAGTTTTGAGCAGAATGATTAACAAAAAAATGCTTTGGAGGGGCAAAGTGGGAGATCAGTGCAAACTGGGTGGTCAAACAAAGTCTTTAGAAGTAGATAAAAGTTGGTCTTTGAACAGTACGCAGGTTGTGCATAGGTAAAACGCGGAACTGAATGGAATTTCAGGTTCTGTGTACACACAGAGATTTGAGGATGGTGCGTAGACTAGGTCAGCATGAAAAGTGAGTTGGAGTAGGAACGAAGCATGATGTCTTAAAGATGATGTTTGGCATCTGGAATAGAGGCTATTACTCAGAAATGCTGTTGTTCATAGGTCAGTTGAGTCCTACCTACTGAGAATGACTGAGAGCTTTTGGCTTAATCCTGTCTTACCCTCTTTGTCTCAGTTGACATGGATATGTGTATGAGGCAGTGACATAACAAAATAAATATTTCTTGCATATTAAAATCCTGCAAAAATGCAATGGAACATACCTTCATAGCTATCCTTTTTCAAAAATTATCTCTATGTGTTTGTGATTTAAAAATATATCATGTTTGCCGTTCCTGTCTATCCAAAACTTGAGACTTTCCCACAGGTTCTTGATTCAATTAAAATCCAACCCAGAAAAGTAAACCCAAAGGAATCGGATCCTCATGATATGGCAGTGCTCCAGCTGGGGGTCCAGGGAGAGTGGAGCAGGGAATTAGGAAACAGAGTCAGAGTAGAGACACCACTTCGGTCTTCTCAGAGCCCTGATCACCAAGACACACCAACTACAGAAGAGGTCACTTCTTTGACTAAAATACAGGATGCCCAAAATAATATTAATTGATTTGAGGGTAATCCCATTGAACAGAGCTAGATATCTGTGTGTATCTTGCCAGCTACTAAGTATCTGTTTAGAAATACTCAGCTATTTAAGCTTGACAGTTTTGAATATTCATAGGTCATTTATGAGACCTAATTGGAAAAAGGTGCTATTATATTAACCTTAGGAGTTTATTCTAATTATTTCCAGTACTTAGAGTTTAGCATTTACTAAAATGTTCTGAATCCCAGATTGAACCTGGAAAACCTAAAATTATAAATTCAACTTATAATGATTATTAAATCAAAATGTCATTTTTAATAAAAGTCATTAAACGAATATGAACTTTCACAAGTAATCTTATTAGAAGATTTCATTTGTATATTTTAGAGGGTACTTTGGGAATATTAACAGTAGATTTAATAAGTGTTTAAAATTCTGGACATGTCTATGTGATACCATAATAATGAATTGGTTTATCAGTCATTTTACTCAAACTATTGGCTAGCTCAGTGAAACATTTAGTCAAAGTAGTTGTTGAATTCAACTGGTAGTTTTTTTTATTCAAAATAATTGGTTTTGTCTTTAAAATGATCCTCATAAACCACTTTTATGATTTCAGGCTTTTATTATCCTGAAATTATCCGTGGGTACCCGTGAGCATGTGATTATACATAGATTCCCCACCACGACCTCCATGGTGCACCTTATCCTGATTGCATGTTTCTAATTTTCTAACAGGCTATGTAACCTTTTATGGGAACAAATAGTTGCATAAAAAAGTATTTACAAATTAGTCGTATGCATATATTAGAGGCCCTACTTTTCGAGTTTATATGTAATTCTTTAATAAATAACAGTTATTTCAAGGACTCCAATTTTATTTAATAATTTCTCATGCAGGACAATAAATAATACCTTGGAGACTTAAAACTACAGCGGTTTCCTTACATCAGTAGTCCGGTGCTTTGGATTTAACACAACTTTGTACACACATAAAACCTAAGGCCAGTAACTTCAGTTTCATTAAATATCAATGACAAACTCTCTTCTTGGCTTTTTATTTGTATAGGCTACAATATAATTTCATGATTTACCCCACAGAGTGCAGTAATGGTCTTATAATGGCCACTTCCCATAATCTCTAACCTACCCCTAGGGAGCAATCCATACTGAGAATTGAGAGATTAGAGCTGATAGAAGCTGGATACAGTAGAAACACTGGGGACATTTCAGTGTTCTTTGCCCATGCGTGCAAAATGTGCGAACAGTTCCAGGAACCATCACCCGCAGTTGGCTTTCCTAACTAGCTTTTAACTCTTTTCCGTATACCCTGATATTCCTCTGACAAAAGTTACAGTCTTCTGGAATCTCACTTACCACTATTAGCTGTTAAGGGATTAGCTGTTTAAGCAACCCCCTCCCCCACCCAACTCCTTGTTATCAGATGGAACCTGAGCCCAGGAAGGATCCGGGAATATCAGGAGGAAGATAACAAAAAGGGAAAAAAAACGAAATATGAATTGTCTTCACCTTATGAAACTAGTGACCAAATACATTGATCGGAAGCTTATTCTGCTTTTTGTTCTATCTCAATGTTTTCTCGGACTTGTGATATTATTTCTAATCAAATGCAGTTTTCAAGTAATTTTTTCTTGAAGTCTATGTGATGTTTGAAAT
>NC_048218.1:178130283-178195412 GCF_002007445.2 Ailuropoda melanoleuca
AAAGACTTGCACAGGCCAAATTGTTGGAACGCTGGTTTTCTTGACAACTCCAAACCCCAAAACTATGATAACGCGTTATGGTGTAGTTGAAAATAGCATAGTCAGATGTTTGCTTAAAACCTAGAAACTTTACGTGTTGCTTTTCATGTGCTGTGCCAAGTCTTGATAATACTTTTTCCCCCAACCAAGGGACCTCATAACCTGATTATGGTTATTGCTTTACAAACAGTTTTGACAGAAGGTGGCTGCTAGAGCTTAACATACGTACCAGTTCCATGTGATGGAGCCGGTTCTTGCAAACTAAGCTCATCGTTTATTCTTTGCTGAAGTCAGCAAATAGAGTTAGAGAGATACCCAGTCATCTATCACACCAAATAAAAGGACATAACGGCTTTCAAAAGGGTTTTCCCACATACCCAAAAGGCTTTCTGAAAGCTTCTACCTCTGCAAAAAAAAAGAAAAAAAAAAGAAAAAAAAAGAAAAAAAATTAGAACAATTATGGCAGATTGCATGAAACGTGAGAACGTCACAGTAACTGCTACTTTTCATTATGTTTGTCTTTGGGTCATGATCAACGGACGGGAAGTTTCCGATATGGTGTCAAAAGAAAGATTGGTATCGCGAAGGATGGTTTTCAGTCATCTAGGATCCTACTGTAAGGATTATCTGAAGGGAAAATGGGTCTTTCAGGTGCATGTTCAAAAGGCTTTGATGGACTGAAAGTAACTGTGAGAGCTGTACCATCAGGAGGGTGGCCTAAGACTACGATGCTAAAGTATGCATACCTCAGTTACAAAACTTTTGAAAGGAAGTCTCAGCCACAGAATGCATATACCTGTAGAGTTTTGCATGGGTTTTATATGAATACAATTTTAAAAAATAGCTGCTTGCACATTATACCAGAAAAACCTCCAAAACTGCAATTGCTTTGAAAATAGATTTTAGGTTTTTTGGAGTTTTCTGAAATGCTTGGTCTGTATTTTGATAATTGTGCATATTATGTAAAAATGTTGGTGGACCCATAAATGACCAGACTTTTTCTAAGAAAAATGTTGCTTTAATGCATTTCATGAATTTTTACTCTTATATCATTGCTTGCTAGTAATAGCAAATCTGCTTTTCTGCATCTGCTTTGCGTAGCTATTGTAAGGCTTTGAACTAATGTATGTATTTATTGCTTGAACTTCTGTGCATACCTTATAAAGCATAATGTCTGACAATTTAAATGGCTCATGTATTCTTGCTTCTATCATAAGCTGATTATGGGGACTATGATCTTTTGTATACAGCAAATTTTAACTGTAGCACAAACATCTGTTTATGTATTGGTGGAATATACCTGTTTTATTTATCTTTTTTGAGGTAAACTAATTTTTGATACTTTTCATTACTGTGTACTATGTTCATACTTTGAATTCTCTGACATTAGAAGTCATGGTTGAGAATTGTAACAGCTGTTATTCGTTCTGTATTCATGGCTTTCACTGCTGAATAAAATAAAGGACCAAACCTAGGATTTGAAAGAAAACTGTCTACCTCTAACACCAGGGAGTTATCAGATTTTATTTTACATAGTTTTAGTCTACAAAGACACAATTGCTTAAACCTAGTGGGCTTAAGGCTTATATTCTGTGTGGTTGGATTCATGGCACAGTTGTACTGTTTGAAAATCAATTAAAATTTCATGTGAATGTTACAAGTATTTGGTAGAATTACCACTACCTGGGTTTTCTTTAGATAACTCAGATATGGAGAAAATGTCATCAGCATTCTGTGTCTACAGCTGCTTAACTTCATAAGAATGCATTTCTTTGTGATGAGGGAATCGAAGAATAGTCAGCTAGGAATAGAGCTACAGACGTACACTTCAAATAAACCATCCTGGACTTTAATGTCCCTGGGCAGATTCAGTCACAAAATCCATTACACGATTTTGTAAAGTTCTCAAATTGGGCGTTCACATTTTGAAGAATTTGTGAGACTTCATCCTGCACATGCCAATATTAACACGCATTTGGACAATAGCTTTATTAATGCCATAAAGCTATTGAAAGGAATATGGCTTACCCTTGTTATTCCGCTAGTTCAGGTTGCAATGAAAGGTGTTTTGTCCATGAACACTTGGCAAATCTTACTTAGCAAAAAAAAGAAGGATGTACATTTTCCTATAGAATTAATGTATGAACAGTGTGTCACTGCTGTTGGATGTAAAAATGTATATGAAACCATTTCATTCACTTGATTACATTTCTGAAGTATAAATAAAAAATCTAATTCTTTTTGACCCATTTATAACCCCTAGGATTTTATTCTTTCGGAGAGACCATTCTTCCCTGCCAGAGCCAAGTCATAAATTTGTGTACACATGTCCCACAATTTGTTTAAAATCATTTCCTTAGGAATTGGGGATTCATAAACCAAACCATACTCGAATTTAGTCAATAAAAGCGGGGGCTGCTTGTCAAATACATTATGTTAAAAACTATTTTCACGTTCAAAATTGGCTTCCTCACATAATCATCTCATGTTTTCATTCTAATAGAATTTGACATCATAAATTCTAACCATTAAAAAAAAAAAAACAAGGGAAAACATGATTACTTCACTCTTTTTAACTTTATGACTCTGCTTTACTGTATCCTTTTTTGGGCTCCAAGTATCAGTCCCAGCCATGGCTTCTGCTGTGGTTGAGGAGAACGCGCAGAGGTAGGTCAGTCACTTTCTAAGGGGATGCTTCTTATGCCTCCAGGGATCAGTCCCAGACCCTGATCAGGGGCCCCAAAGAGGCAGGCCGGGGCCTCTCCGGGAGAAAGTTTGCCTTTTTCTCTAACTTCAGTATATATTCCCAGATCTGTCATAATCCAAAATAAAAGGAAAATGAATATGTATATTTTTATTTTATGCATAATTTAATGTTTTCTGTCATCCCGGTGGAAGAGGACCTTGACGAAAGAGCTTTCCACAGGTTAAAAAATTGTTTCAACAGAAATGTGAACATGAGATTGATTTTCTTGAAACTTAGAATTCAGTTTTCACTCTCAGTTGAAAGTAAATAAATACCAACTTGCCCCCGCCCAGTATATTTTGTTAACTTCCTTAAGGCTGTATAACAAGATGTGAATCCTTGCACTCTCTGCTCTAATGCAGGGAGAACAATTTACAGATTAAAGCCAACAATTAAAAAAAAAAAAAAAAAGTAAAACTTAGCATAAGTTTTGTACTTAAATCTAAATTCAAACTCCTGTCCCTCTGTAGTTACAACGCTGCGGTACCCGGACACATTGAGTTGCATCAGTGGAGGTTTCAGCTGCTTTGTAAAAATCTGGTCACTAAATCAGTTTGGACTTTTTCGAAGTTAACAACAACAACAATATGGCAACCCAAAGTCTAACTAAACAGAAGAGAAATACAGATGGTAAATCACATTCTAACCATTATCTCCAGGCAGGAGAAAAGAAAGCTAAGTATCCAAGTCGTTACTGTTTCAAATCTTTTATAAAACAATATTCAGACAAATTCTAACATTTAAATGCCAATGACGTAAAAGAACCTAAACTATATCTCTTCACCATTAATTGGTTTTAAAATTGCATACAAAAGTGTTTAAACACCAGAGTACAAGATTACTTGAGATAATGAAGTATGGCTTTACCCACAATTTGACATATTATTCCCTTGACTCTCTGTGTTCAGTCACCAACACCACAGACTGAGAGGAGCAATGGGACAGCCAAGTAAATGGAAAGATCAGTAGTAGTGAGTTTATAATTTTCTGGGGAATTTGCATCTTGTGTTGATGCTGATGTATTAAGCCAGTATACGCACATATGAACACGCACACATGCATACTGCAGAAATAAAACCATAACTTTAAGACCTAAATGTATATTGTTGATTTCATGCTCTGCTGTGAAGGTTTACTTTAGTCTTTGAAATAAATACCACTCAATCTCCTATAGTTGAAGCTGATCGGATCTTCTCAATTCATGGGTCTTTAGTTTCCAGTGCTCCTGCGGAAAATGAAAACATCTACAGAAGAGAAATGATTGTCCCCGTCTTCATATTTGAGGATCAGTGAGGTCAAAGGGTTGGCAGAGAACATTCACATGCAGAGGGTAGGGTATGTAGAAAGGAGAAGAGATAAGGAAAAGTTGCTAAAGGAAATGTGCCTGCTATGACCAACATGATACGTAATTGTTCAACTCTTCATGTCATGACTATAAAACTGAAGAGGTCATCAATTTGCAACTTGTCTAGCTCTGTGATTCTCTTCTCAATCCCTTGCAGATAGATCCCGTGCTTTCAGTAACAATTTGCTATGGCCCTGGGGCAATAGCGAAGAGCAGCTCGTGTGTTCCCATAACCCCATGTGAGGAGGCCCATCTGAGGCAAAGCCCCCAAGCCCCTTGATTCTCTTGCTACCTTCCGCGACAGGCTATATCCTTAGAATCCTGGGTCATGTGACACATGGGAGGGAACCCTTGACTTGCCTTCCCTGCTTAATTCTCCTTTAAATGTATTTAAACAATGCTATAGAAAACACAACATTTAAAATTATAAATCCTTTTGGGGCGCCTGGGTGGCACAGCGGTTAAGCGTCTGCCTTAGGCTCAGGGCGTGATCCCGGCGTTGTGGGATTGAGCCCCACATCAGGCTCCTCCGCTATGAGCCTGCTTCTTCCTCTCCCACTCCTCCTGCTTGTGTTCCCTCTCTCGCTGGCTGTCTCTATCTCTGTCAAATAAATAAAAAAAAAATCTTTAAAAAAAAATTAAAAATCCTTTTAGGTGAAATGTGATAAAAAAAGATTAACAAGAAATCTCAAGGGAAAGTTATAAAATTAAAAAATGATATTTCTCCTAAGATAGAGTTATTGTGATCATATATTCACATAGCCTGCACAGCCAAAAAAATTAAGCTTTTCGGGGAAAAAAATTTTGAAAACTTTTTTCAAAAATTTGAGTGAGCACCAACCTGAAAGTCCTTGGAATTGAACTCTACACCAGCATATAAGTGTTCTGTCTGGTGTCCTTCATCAGAGAAAGAACAGCTAAGCAGCTAATCTACAAGAAATCAAATCAACAGAACCTCAATAGAAACATTTCATCTGCAGACATTGGACCTAGATGTTAAAAGGCTTGTAATAATATCAAAAAGCTTTCTACCAATACCGCACATTGATTTATAGCTCTAGCCTCTTTGGTAATAAGGATTAGTTCAAAGTAATAAAAAGGAGAACGATCGCATAGAATTAAATGAATTTTAAAATACTTCTACAGGTCAAACTGGTTTCCCAATAGCCATGAAAATCTGTGTGAGTCTCATGAAAGAATCCACCATTTTGGTTGTTTCCGGTTTCTGACATCTGGTTCTCACATATATTCTCCTTACCTGCCACTGTTGAGTGTTGATTTAATATCTATTCTGATACATAATCTGTTATGTTTGTTATTTGACAATATTTATATCACCTTTCATTTTTCCATCATTTTATAAATAATCTTATAGTAGTGTCCACCACAAAAAAGAAATATTTCACCAATTTTTCTCCACATAAATTTAAAGTTGTTATTATTGGATAATGCTTGCTGTCATTTTGCCGAAGGAGCTGTCTAGGCAGATAAACATTACTATGTCAATTTTCTAAGGGTGACAGTCTGGCACTACAATTGTTATTTCTAGCATTTTAAAAAATTATTGAGTCGCTTGAAGAGCACATATGATACATAAAATTTGAGAAAAGTCACATTGAGATCAGGCATCAAAAAAGAGGCTTTAAGCACCTTAGCAGAAGTTAAATGACGTATCTGGCTATATTTCCAAGAAACCTAATCAAAATCAGGAGGAATATGTTTTTATATTGTATGCCAGAGAACCCAGGAATTATGGCTTGAACAAAAGAGAATTCATTGTCTATAACTTAAGTCTCTCGTAAACAGTGATATTAAAGCTCATCAAAAAGCTAATAGGTAGCAACTTTATCCTTAGTGATCACTGTAACTGTTTTCAAGGTGGATTTTGCATCAATAAGCTTTACTTTCCCACAGGGTCACAAAAACCATCCATTTACCTTTTGCCTTTTAGGAAAATACGACCAGTATTGCATAATTCAGAACTTCCTTGACTGAGCTATACAGAGCCCTTTCTAGTGCAGGAGGCTTCCTCTTGCATAGCCCTTTGGAAGGGGGCGGGGGGCTGGTGGGAGTTAACCAACTGGGATGTGTTACTCCATACACCATCAAAGGGAGTGGAATTGATTAAAGGATCTGGTCCTTAAATGGGGAAGTGGTTTCATGTAATTTGCCAACTCCGATTGATTCACACTGACTACCTGGAGTACCTGGCACATAGCAGAAGTTCGATAAATAATCGATGATGGAATATGAGATCCTATCTTCACTTTAGAGAAAATGTGCCATCATCTACTAGTAACTTCTGTCATGAGAACAGGAAAGGGAGTAGAACATGAGGTCCACTGATGTGCCAATCCGTGTCTGGTTTGCCAATGGCAATGAGCTCTGAGAAGTATTCACCCTGTAGGCCAGAACCGAGAAGGTGATCAGTGAATGGGATCAATAAATTGGGAACAATTTCAAATTAGGGTATTCAGCATTAAAGCAGGAGAAGTGAAAAGTATAATTGGTGAGACTATTAAATTTGGGAAATCTCTGTTAGCCACAAAGCCCTAAATATTGTCTCCATGCTTAGTAGGTCCTCAGGGATGACCCAAATGATTTCCATTCATAGGGAATCGAGACACATGGGAGGGGCTTTCACAGGAGGCTGAAGTTTGAGCTGAAGTTTGAGGGGCTTCAGAACAGCTTCCTGGTTCTGTCATTTGTAGCCAAGCCTTTGGATTGCTCTGAGATTGGTTTGCTATATAGAAGTGAACTTTTGTTTAAATTTATCTTTCTCTCAAAATCCTTAATGTAAATAGTTCCAGCTCAAACAACTTCTCCTTCTCTAGGAGTCCTAAATGAAGGGACCTTGCAGACCTAATACACATGAGAACCCCTGAAGTACTGTCTTAATGAAAAGTCTCAGTTTGACCTTGGCCATGTTTATCTAACCATGTTTCTCAGACTCCACCTGGATGGAGAGGTAGATGACATGAGTACACGTTACAACACGTATCCTCTGGACACTATCCCTCTAGTCCAGACTCTGGAACTCTGGTGCCTGAAGCCTCTGCTCTTACGATTGTGGAGAATACTGTGTAGCTCATAGGATCACACAGCTGGCCATGTCGGCCCCACTCACCAGCACCGTCTCCACGCACCTTCCCCTCTGCTGCCTGCTGTTAGGCTCTAAGCAAAATAGACTTTTCTCCTAATCAAGAAACCAAAAGTGACAGTCACAGTAAATCCATATCCAACAGACAGAATAAACTCACTTTTAATCCTCTCACTGGACCACGTTAGGGCAATTGTATATAAGAGGAACTTCTGACTATGAATGGCAATTGGCCTGAGAATTAACATTAGGGTTCCCCTTGGAGTGGCATTTTCTACCTCCACACCATCCTTCCACTGGGCCATGGGTTCCTCGCGTCAGTGAGGTGGTATGAAGGTGAAGGGCTGGCAAGGATTTGTTTCCTTGAAAGATGCTGAATTGGGAGTTTGATTACATCAGACTCTCTGTGTAGTTGTCGAAATATATTATTTATATTTCGGAGTTGAATTTCTTTCCAGCCACCTACCCCTGTACCCACAAAAAGGTGTTCATTATGGAAGGACCTCAAAAATTCTGTATCCCTTTAGTGCAGATTCAATTTCTAATATCCTTTTCTGGGTACAGAACTGTGGGATGCAAGCGTGCTCTAAGACAGGAATTGTGTGGGATCTTATGGAAAACATTAAGTCAGAAAATCTTAAATAGCAATGAAAATAAATGTAATAGGGGAACATAAAGGGCATTCCATGCCTAAGGGGTAGGTAGCAAACTGCCACCTAATTTTCCCTGTTGCCACTTTTTGAAAAAGCATAATAGGTGGAAGAAAATCATCGGTCGCATCCAACTTGACGCATCCTGTTCTCAAATTGGTGTGTAATTGAATCAAATGCATGACAGATGAACCTGGGAGGAGGAAGCTAGCCTAGCACATGGATGTGGAAGGCAGAGGACTAGGTCTCTGGAGGCTTAGTTTCCTCCGGTGATTCTTCACTGACTCTGTGGGTTGCCTTGAACAGATTCCCTCCCCCTCTGTGTCACGGTTTGCTCATATGTTTAGAAAAAAGGGTGTTTCGCCACTGTCCTTGAAGGTCTCTTTCAGCTTCACTGTAATCAATTCACTCTCTTAAAAATCTAAACCTGGGGCGCCTGGGTGGCTTAGTCAGTTAAGCATCCAACTCTTGATTTCGGCTCAGGCCAGAGCTCAGTTTGTGAGATTGAGCCCCACATCAGGCTCCACGCTGGGTATGCGGCCTGCTTAAGCTTCTCTCTCTCCCTATACCCCTCCCATCCCTCATCCCCTCTAAAATAAAATAAAATTAAAATTAAAGATAAATAAATTTAAAAATTTTTTAAAAATATATTTAAAAATTAATTATTTTTTCAATTGGTCAAACAAACAAAAACCAAGCAAATGTGTGCAGCTTTCAAGAGCTAATCAACACCCAATTTCAATAAATAATGAGTTACTTGTTCCGATTGGGGTAAGCTGGCTTGGAATGAGGAAACCAGGTGACTCAAATCACAAATTTTGGCTTCAAAGCGTCTTCGCCACTAATTGGCTGCGCAGCTGTGGGTCCTAGTTGCTGGCTGTGCCTTTTTGCACTGAAAGTGCTGTGAGGGAGACAAGGAACTAGATAAAGAAGTGGAGCAGAAAATGAAAGCAGGAGGAGCAAGTCATCACAGGCTGGTGTGAGCAGCTTCCGAAGCCATCTGCGGAAGCCTGAGGGTTTCACGGTTCAGTAGGTCAGGTTCATGAACCGCAGGATGAGCCTGAAGAATATTCCAGCCTCCCAGGGCCTTGTGACAGAAGACTCGACACGTCCATTCACTCAATTATTCAACAAATATTTGTTTGGCTTCGATGACAAACCAGATCCATACTCCAGGCCCTGGAGAGCATAGTCGTGAACAAAGTCCAAGAGAGAGCCCTACCCTCAATGAGCCTGCACCCTGTTTATAAGAGCATATGAGAAAATACCCTATTTATGCGAATAAAGTGACCGTAAGTTCTTCCAGCACATAAGAATTGCTCAGTGAGTGTGAACAGTAGCATTGGTGCTGTTGCTTTGTGGGACTGAAGAAATAGGTAACATTTTAAAACGTACTCATCAGAAACGCCTTCGAATAGGATTTGAATTTTCAATATCAATTAGTTCTTCACTTTCTCCTCCATTGTTCTCCTTTTACTTTTTTTTATTTTTAAGATTTTATTTATTTATTTGAGAGAGAGAGAGCAAGAGAGAACACAAGCCAGGAGTAGAGGGAGAAGCAGGGTCCCTGCTCAGCAGGGAGTTCCATGTGGGGCTCGATCCCAGGGCCCTGAGATCATGACCTGAGCTGAAGGCAGACACTTAACCCACTGAGCCACCCGTCACCCTTCCTTCCTCTTTTTTTTTTTTTTTAAGATTTTATTTACTTATTCGACAGAGATAGAGACAGCCAGCGAGAGAGGGAACACAAGCAGGGAGAGTGAGAGGAAGAAGCAGGCTCATAGCGGAGGAGCCTGATGTGGGGCTCGATCCCATAACGCCGGGATCACGCCCTGAGCCGAAGGCAGACGCTTAACTGCTGTGCCACCCAGGCACCCCCTTCCTCTTTTTAATTCTCTGTGGTTTGGTCTCATTAAATATATCCAATTATTGGGTTGCCTGTCAACTGACAAACAGACAATAAATTTACAAATCAATTAGCAAAAGACCTGAATCTAAAGAAAAAGGAATACAAATGGGAATTAGGTTGAAGAAAATGTAGTACCATCCCTTCTCCCTTCCTGCAGGTGATGGAGGGGGTGGTCCGTCTCTTTCCAATCTATTGTTATGGTCTCTACCTACTATGCCCCATTGAGTTTTCCCTTTCTTTTTTAAAGAGTCCAGTCAGGAAGCCAATATAAAACATGAACTTTTTCTCTTTGGGATTGCTGCACTATGCAAAGCATATTTTAATGAAGACATAGGCTGAGCCCAGAGGCTCAGATCCAGTTAAGTAAACACTCTGAGTTTGATGAAGACTTCAACCAAAACAGAGTTTAGGAAGTAGATGAAGGAATAGGTTAAAACATATTTAGCAAGTAAAATCTCTAGGTTTTGATTGGTAGAGTACATACAGGGAAATGAGAAAAAGGGAGGAGTTTAGGATGGGTCCTAGATACCCAACTTAGGTGACCAAGTGTGTGAAATGTAAATTGAATAGCAATCACTCAAAGAATATAACCAAAAGATAATTCATTTTGTTCACTTTCTAAGCTTAATTTAGCGGGGTGATCTGCTGCACCAGATTAGAATTTGGGCAGGTCCCATGGCTTATCAGCTCCCTTTTTGGTAGTAAACATTTCTATCATCACTTGAGGTCACAAAATGCACCGATAGGCCGTTTACAGCACACTTTCATGTTTTAGTCAAAACTCTCAAAGTCTTGACTTAGGATGACACCCTCTGCCCTCCTCTAGCTCATACTTGCTTCATGCTGGAGCTGTGCTGTGGGATGAAGACCATGGTTACCTTCTGCTTCGTAGCCCTGCCCATCTCCTCATTCACAGCTTCACTGTCTGGTCGGCAGGATCAAAGTGGCTGGGAGGAGGTAAGTGGCCGGGGAATGGTTCTGAAAGGGTTGAGGCAGGAAAGGCAAGAGGCTCCAGCTCTTACTTGCTTTGAAGGTTCATTCTGGCCCTAGGTTATGTATAAGTCGACTATTTTTTAAAGGGGGGGTATCCTTTTGGGGGGCATCCCTTCTGTAGTTCCTCAACCAGAAAGCCTCTGTATTCAAAGTGGTTGCTTTTCACTCCTTCTACCAAGCCTGCATGCTCTATTTTTCCAGCTTCTTAGTGCCATAGTCTGGCAGGACTCCAACAATCCCACACTGGCTCTTTCACAAAGAAAATTTTTGGCTACATTATCATATCCATTTCCTGAAGAAACACAGTTGGTAGGCCCATCCCAATTTTTCCGGCAGAGCAATTAGCCCTTCTCTACCTTCCAGCATTTCCAGCCAGGAGTCAGTCTTGAGTCCAAGGTCAGCATTACCTTTCTCGAGCGTGAGTCAGGCACCAGATCTTTTGGTCTCCCAACTAAAAGTTCTTGGCACTGTCTCCCAGAAGCCCTCTTACTAGGTTTGGGATGAGAAGTCAGCAACTTCCTCCAAAAAGGCAGTAGTCCCCCCCCAAAAAATTTCTTTACCAGTCTCTTGATGAACACTTCAACTTGAACATCCTATTAGAGAAGCACATTGGAGACTAACACAGAGATTCCTAGTGGAGGAGCTGATTGTGGAAAGAAAGAGCCCTTTCAGGAATACAACTGAGAGCAATCAGTGGTTAACCCACTTTATGTACGTGCAGCTGGTGGAGTGCCAGAGCCCTGTGTCACTGAGCACATCAGCTTTTCACTCCCAAGCTCTGCCTGCCCCTCTTGAGTCTGCCTTTGTTTCTGAAGTTCCCTGGGCTTGTACATCCTATACCCGCCCCTCACACACACACACTGCTGGTGGTCCTGATATCTGCAGTAACCCCTGTTGGAGGTTTTTATCCTTGCCCATGGTTTTCCCACAGTGCCTGTCTGTTCATGGGGATAAAGTCCTACCTCTGCTTTCCTTAAGAATGATCTTTTCGGTTTAGGATTCCCCTTTGGACTCATGTCCGTACTTGGATCCCAACTCCTGGTGGCGTTATCTGTCAGCCCCTGGCATATCCTGAGCCTTTAGCCCAGGCTATCTCGTATAAAATCCAAAATGGCCCTGCCCTCAAAAGGGAAGAATCTGATGTGAGAAGGTCAATCAAAAGAATTAGCTCCAGTGTCTGGCAGTGGAAATAAGAGCTAAGTCTGCATGAACACTCACTCTGTTGATTTCTGTGCTCCAAAAATCATGGGTTGTTCCCAGGAGAGTAAGAACACTGTAAAGGTTAAGAAGTTGGTGTTATCTTCATGAACAATAATTGACTATACTGGGAAGGATTTCGGAAAAAGTAAAATGTAAGTTCATTGGGTATGTTCATTTGCTAAGTGTGACAGTGAATGTTAAATGTTATATTACTCTTTTCATTCATAAATCCAAACTTCAAAGTCATGCATATATGCAAAGCGCCAGGATAGCCACGAAAAGTCATGCAAAGTGACATCATCTCATCAGTTCTCAAGGTAAACTACACATTATAACGCTGAACACCAGAAGAATTCATACAATCCTCTTCAATACTAAACCTGCATTGTCATGGAAAGCCACTTAAAACTTCTTGACAGAGTTTGCAAATATATTTTGAAAATCTTACTGTCAGTACTTATTTCAGCTCTTTAACAAGGCCCAGTGTTAGAGGGGGAAAAAAAAAGAGGTTGGCACCAGCGCCTGCGCACTGGAGCACAGCAGACGCTGAGCGTAAAGATGGCACCCATCGGGTTCTGCCGAGGAGCACGTACTAGCAAGCCTCCGAATGCTGTCCAAACCAGTCGCCTGCTCTCAGACCAATCCTCCCAAGACCTGCAAATAAGTCTCTCATAGTCTGGGTGCCTCGCCCCCGGCTGCTTCTGTGCGGGACCTCTGGACAGGTGAGTCCCCAAGGAGGACGTGGGCGCTTTAAGAGCGCTCTCGGTTTGCTAAGCCTGCACCCGGGTTGGGTAGCCCTGTAGTGTTTTCTTCGAAGCTGATGTTTCCTGTTTTGGTGGTTCTTCAGATGTAGGCCTTCAGAGATTCTCTGTATGCCCAGACACTCTCCTAGGCAAATTCTTGTGTGTCATCATATTTGACGCTCATAATTATTACGTGATATGAGAAATTTCCACATTTATCAGATTGGAAAGGGCTACAGTGACATCACTAAAGTTGCAGGATTAGCAGAAGTGCTGGAATTCAAATGTAGAGCTTATATTTTCCCCACAACTGCTTACATGTGAAGCGTGAGTTTGGTTTTGCACGTGAAGACTTTTTAATGAAAGAATAAGATCTCACTGAAGTTGAAATGCTGAAGCGCTATTGTGTGCGATGTCTGCAGGAAGTGATTGCAAGAACAGGTGTTTTCAGGGACCTGAATTCCATATTTCTGTGAAAGATATGGCTGTTTTAATTTTTTTTTTTTAATTTCTTTGTGGTCTGCTTAATTTCCCAAACAATTTGAGGCAACAGCATGACTGCTGTTGCTTGGCACCCAATGAATTAATGCAAACAATTTTGAAATTAATTAGCAACATGACGCGTTAGATGGGCTACAGAAATCTTGTTGCATGCTGTGGTAGGACTGGTTAATGAAAAGCAAAATGCTCAGAGCCTGTGGTTTAGGGTTATTGTTCTTTTGGAAATGGAGGGTCTTATCTCATGAAATTTCAGGTGACTCAGACATTTAAGCGGTATCTGTCAAAGGCAATTCAGAGAGATGTTTCTCTAGGTCAGAGACCACAGTCTTACTCCTCAGTACTCAGAACCAACCCTGTGGCTAGTACAGAGAGGTACTCAGTACAATTAATCACATGTAAATGATGTGGTTTAATGCAAACATGTAGGTTTTTTCATCAAAAGTTACTTTATTAGCAAAACTAGCTGTTTTTTTTCTCTTTGCTATCTATTTTGTGTGGTCTTTGGGGGTATAATAAACCTTGGCTCCTTTGGCTAGCTTAATTGAAATATGTTTTGAAAAGTTAAAAAGCAAAACAAAACATGCTGAAAACCATTTTCATACAATTTCTTCCCTCTGTTAGTTCGGTTGTAAGAAATGGAGAACAAAAGCATTACCAACCAAGGCTTTTAGCAGAAACATAATTGCTTACACATCCAAATACATCAGCCAAGTTTGCAACACGCGATTAGGCAGCCAATTGTGTTGAAAATGTGCTTGCTCATTCAGAGGAGACCACGCCCCAGGGCTCACCCACTGGCTCCTCTTCAATCCTTAAATTCAGTTAGCACCAGACCATTCCCATTAGCCACTTGTTGAAAACATAATGGGGCCACCAGATAGTAAGAATCATCAGGGTACAAATGAAAGAGAAAATGTCACTTTCCAGTCTTCTCTAATTACTTTAGTAGTGTCATTCTATCAAAGGATGCAGATCATTAACGAGTAGTTATGTGCCGTGTGCTGTGAACAATTATTATATTTAAAAATGTATGATGTCATAGAGACGGATCAAATCCTAAATTTTTTAGTTTACCTGTCACAGGAACAGTCATACAAATTAAAAGAAAAGCAGGGTCACATAGGATATTTGGTCTCAGGTACATTTCCCCATTCATATCTTCCCACCCGATGTTAATGTAGTTTTCAGGTGACTATGCTGTAGATTTAGAAACCCAGCTTTCTGTGTCTTGGAATTCTTTTCTACCTGTAACACTGCCTCTTTTGAATGACCTTGAATGTGGCACAGCCACTGTCTTTTCCTTAATCTCATCCTGAGTTTGAAAGTAAAACAGGATCATCTTTCTCAGCCTATCCCACCCGCACCCTCCCCACCCAGCCCCCAGGAGTTCAGAGAGAACTATTTTGTAACACTTGGGTTTCAGGTAATCAGAAAGCACAAGACGACAGGCGACTGTCCCATTCTTTGGTCGAATAGCCTTTAGCTATATGGCTGATCACTTAACAAGTCATCCCTTAGGATCAACCTAATAGTGTTGGGATCAACTACCATTGGAAATTAGTTCTCCTGGGATAATAAGTGCTAAATGTTGTTCTCATTCCCAGTAGGCTACCACATAAAATGAAGGAGATGAACAGGGTGCTAGCTAGTTAACCAAGCAGAAAGAGTAGCATGCCTTCCATTTAGGCAACAAATTCCATTTTCTTTTCCCCAAGTGCTTGTTGATTTCCTGGCAGTCGTCACCCCAGACAGAGCTTAATGCAAAAACTGCATGTCTACCTGCCAAGCAGCCCTTGGGCTCTGTCTTAGTTTCTTATTGCTGCTCTAATAAATTACCACCAACTAAGTGGCATAAAACAACACAAATTTATTAACATATTTGCTCATCACGAGTCTCAGTGAAGTAAAGTCCAGGTGATGGTGGGACTGCATTCTCTTTTGGAGGCACTAGGGGAAAACCTGTTTCCTCGCCTGTACCACGGTTCTGGGCTTGCCACTTTCCCATTCCATCTTCAGAGCCAGGAACTTCCTACCTCCTCAAACTTCTTCTGCCTTCCTCTTCTACTTATAAGGACCCCTGTGATTAAGCCGGGACCATGAGGGAAATCCAGAATAACCTATTTATTTTAGGTTGAGCTGATTATCAACCTTAATTCCATCTACGTGGTAATTCCCCTTTGCCATGTAACCTAACCTATTCACAGGTTCCAGAAATTAGAATGTAGACATCTTTGGGGGGCCATTATTCTGCCTACCCCAGATTCATTTTCATTTTGAATGATAAGCATTTTTTTTTCCAACTGAAATTTCCAAAAGCTACCTGCACACAATAAACAGCAAAACAACACATCTTCCTGCCATATCCATTCTTTGCTCTTCGCCCTTACCGGTATCTTTAAATTACTTTGCTAGGGGCCCGCAGATTTTAAGATTCCACAATCTCTGGTTCCATATTGTCTGCATTCTAACCTCACTCAGCCCCTTCCCTCTCTACTTGCCTTTGTGTGGGCAGTGAAGCTCTGCTCTCAGTAACGAGCCCCTCTGCCACAGAGCAGACCTTTTGAAGAGTACCTACTTTTCATCATGCCAAAGTATGAGCTCACACACGTTCACACTTGCCTTTGTTCCCTCCAGGCTTCCATACCTCATGAGTTGCCTCTTTGCTTTCAGGGGAATCAAGGTAGCAGACCTCAACAGCATTCTGTTTCAGGGGTTGAGGGGAGGCAGCAGCGAGGGGATTTAGGTTATATCCAATGACCACCTCTTTCCTGGGTTTGCCCTCACAGCAGCTGGAGGGCTTGGAGGTGCTAAGCCCTCTGATTTAGAACTACACAGGTCTGAAGGCTGAGCATTTTCTATGAAGGGCCTTCATCTTTGGAATTCCCTCTCCAAAGCTATTGACCTGTATGGCCTGAAGTAAATTCTGTCTCACTAGTAAAGTGGATTTCACAGTTAATATGGCCAAGCTGATTTGGATTATTTATTTTCAATGTTAGCCACAGCTGTAGAACTCTCAGATGTGTGCAGGAATTGAACACATCTTTAGAAATCTCAGGAACAAATAGCACTGCCCGAGACAGGAGAGGGTTTGGCTGTAATCTTCCTTTTGTGTTGCCTGTGACTTGCTCTAATACTGAATTGCAGCCTATGCTCCGGAGTTATTTCTTCCATGTTGTTTTTTGTCAGGCTAACCTACCTGACCCGTTCCTGGGTTTGCTTACTTAGGGCGTCTCTCTCAATATCCTGATAGCAAATGACTGATAAAAATAAATGTAAATAGAACACAGGGCATCCCTGCATATTGAGTCAGCGGCACTCGCCTGTGTGGGGGACTGGAGTAAGGTGAACGTGAAGGAAGTTATTAGCTCTCCAGCAGGGGCGAAGAGAAAAGCCAGTTCTGTCAAAAGTGAATGTTGAAACAAAAGAAAATAACCCCGTCCCAAATGCTCTGGGCTGAATCAGCCTTCCTGGGGTCTTATTCTGGTTCAGAGATAGCTCTGTCCTTGAAGTACTCTCTGTTGAGTGGCACTAGTCCACGGTATCAAGTAGTGTTTAAAATACCTAGATTAAAAGCCTTCTGCATTTAATGTCTCAGCTCCAACAGGTATATAAACCAAAATGAACTTGCAAATTTCATTGAAGCTTTATCCTCCAGCCCAGGCTAGTCCCTAATGTCACAATTTCCACATTCCTGACAAAGAATCTTTTACTCTAACCAAGTTCCCGTTCACAGTTGGCAGCTGGCCCATCCAGCGGGGGAAGGTGACTTTAGTGGTGTCCTCGCTCTTACAGGGGTGCAGGTTAACATCCTCCTTGGGCAATGAGGGGACTAATATTCTGTTCTTTGTTCAAAGCTCTGAAGGATCAATGTATGAGATGTGATACTCAAATTGATGCTATTCCTGTCCTGAAAGCATTAACTCCAGTTCCCTTCCCAGTGGAAGAGGTGAGAGGATGTGACTCTTGGTTCAGCACTGCCCAAGTAAATAGTTTTTGTCAAATTTCAGCCTGAAACGCATTCATCTTCCAATTAAAACAGATCACAGACCTTCTTAGAGGTTCATGCTAAAGCAAAATAGGTCGTGGATTTCAAATACATTGAGACCAAGCAGCGCAGCTGTTTTTATAGATCCAGTGACTCTTCAACTACATGTGGCCGGTGTGTCCCTTAGCCTGGCCACCGTCTCACAGGGAGCCCACTTCTCGACAAGCCGCTCTTGGAAATACCCCAGAAAATGTTTCATCTCCAGCAGAATTTCTGCACCTAAGGGATACCATATTTATAGACCCCCATGATCCCTGCCTACAGAGTGGTATGGGTAAAATTGCTTTTTTAGGTTTTTGATCCAGGAGATAGGAGCATCCGTTTGATTGTACAGCTCTGCTGCTCTCTCCTGAGCCTTTCCATTAGAAAAAACACACCTAAGAGCACAATGATGGGTGATGAGGTCAGAGATCATCGAAACCAGAAGCAGGTTCAAGTTGGATCTGCCAAACTGAATGACTCTGGCTCAAGGGCCAGCAATGAGCCAAAGGTCCCCCTCTTTTTTTTTTTAAGTACATTTCTATTTATCCATGTATACATATTTAAATTTGGTATTTGATGCATCTGTCTGTGTGTAAAGGGACCATACATGTTTCATCTTCAGCAGTTATTCATCAGAAAACTGACTTAATTTTTAAAAATAAAATTGAAATAATACATAAATTCTTCTTAAAAAAGGGGACAAGGGGCACCTGGGTGGCACAGTGGTTGAGCATCTGCCTTCGGCTCAGGGCGTGATCCCGGCGTTATGGGATCGAGCCCCACATCAGGCTCCTCTGCTATGAGCCTGCTTCTTCTTCTCCCACTCCCCCTGCTTGTGTTCCCTCTCTCACTGGCTGTCTCTAACTCTGTCAAATAAATAAATAATAATAAATAAATAAATAAATAAAAAGGGGACAAGGACAAATCCCCTTCCAGCCCCACCCACATCATTCCCCCTCTTGATGAACAGTTCTTTCTTCGGAAGGAAAGAGAATGGTCACGGTCAGAGCTGTTCTCAAAGCTAAGTTGACCTCGACGTGGGACCAGATGAGGGCTGCAGCGCACCCACCCCTAGGAAGCATTTCAGTATATCCCGGGTCCCGATGGACTGAATAGTCGGTAATTGCTTTGTATTTTCCCCCCAGCTTTATAGAAATGTAATTGGCAAATAAAACTAAGATATCGAAAGTGTATGTGATGATTTAATGTAAGTGTGCATTTGAAAGGATTCCCTCCATTGAGTTAACACACGTGTTGATTGTTTTGTAGGACCTCCAAACCCACTAGTCCTAATGCAGTCCTGCCATGATACCCTCACTCTCTCCTGGTACTGTGCTCCTTTCGGCCACTGCCAGGTGCTCCCCCCGTTCTTCAAATGGCCCATTTACACTTGTGGCTAATCAGGCTTCGTGGGGTTGAATTGACCGCTACAATGAATATGCTGAACATCTCTAACTAACCCTTTGAGACTATTTCTTTTCATGTTTAATTAGCAAACATGGCCCTCTCATGGTGGGCAACATTTTTTCTTTAGCGTATGTTCACTTACGGAGGCATCCTGTGTAACAGTGGGCTTTGTCCTTGCAACTAAAAAACTGTCCCCAGGCCTCATCTGGATATCTTGTTTTAAACTTTCATTGCTCTATTTAATTCACCTCCCTAGTCATTGTGTCTCCTGTAGAAAGGCTTATTTCGGTGTCGAAGTGATGATCTAGAACCATGATGAATCCAGAATCAGAACCCATGATGGTTTGAAGCATGTTCCATTCACCCACAGTCTGCCGCTGCTTTGTCACTTTCTACCATACGTTCATGTGATGCTGTCCGCTAAAAGGAATTGTGTTCTTTATCTTACACCTGTTTTATGTTGGTGGAGCCCCTTTCGTTTCAATCATATGACTGCCCAGAGTTTTCCTCTCATTTCTTTTAACTTCCTTTGCTTTAACAAGGTTCCAATAACTGGGTGGTATTCCTACTGTAGTCTCATTAGTAGTTGGTTCAGAACTGGAATAATTTTCCCTGATTTTTATTCTCTGAGTGTATTTTTGCTTTCTGGAATATTTTATTGCATTCTCTTATTGTAATTAGACATTAGGCTAAAGGTTAGACATTTTCTCCTCCATAATTTTTGGACCCTTGTGCCTTGTCAAATTATCATTGAGAATGCAGTCGCAGGAAAAGAGATTTTGGCCTTCGCTTCCCCCACCTTGAAATTCTATTTATAAGTCACTTGTCTTTCCATGCGGTTCTGCTGACCAAGTCATACTTGATTTAATTGCCCATCTTACATTGAAATTAGCTGCAACTCCCCCACATTCTCCACTCACCTTTTAACCCCTCAAGGCTCTGTTCTTGTAGTGTGATTATGCAGTTGTTCAAATGAAATGAATCAGAAATGAATCAGGTCATTCAGGTTGTATCTACACAAATAAACACTGGGGTGGGGATTCAACTATAGAAGAGAGTTTCGAGCCATAGATTTTCATTTGAAAATGGACAACACTGGGGCACCTGGATGGCTCAGTTGGTTAAGTGTCTGCCTTCGGCTCAGATCATGATCTCAGGATCCTGGGATTGAGTCCCACATCGGGCTCCTTGCTCAGCGGGGAATCTGTGTCTCCCTCTCCCTCTCTTCTGGCTTGTACTCTTTCTTTCTCTCAAATAAATAAATAAAATCTTTTTTTAAAAAAAAGGACAACACCTCTTTCTTCAGAGATCCTGATGGAGGAGCCGAAAATGGCATGATTCCTGATTGTTTTTCACTGTATCAGATTTGGCTTTGTCTGCTCTATTTTGGTATCCTTGAGCTTTCTGTAGTTCCTCGAAATGATTCTCTGTGTAGTAGGTTAAAATCTTCAGGTTGAAGCCTACTTCTAAATTTGGCATGCATAGAATTTACCTACAAATCACCCCCATTACCATAAATGTGCTCTTCTTGGCAGTAGACTGACTTTTAAAAAATTTTTATTTTCAGGCATAATTACATCAGGCATAATTACTACTGATACGCAGCAGCTGACCCCTGGAATAGAAATTTTGCCTCAACATAAAGGAATATTTTAGTGAACGTAACTTTGATATTAATAGTGCCTTCAAATTAGGAAGGGAGTGTTGTAGGGAGGAGTCTTTCAAACTCTTTGGGTGTGCACAGCTGTTGGCACCCCAGGTTGAGGGTCTACGAAGCAGCTTATGATCATGTCTTGTTGGATTCTCTGGAGTCCAGCAATCTGTCTTGTGGAGGGGACCAAGCCACACAATTACATCTCTACCATCCTGCAAACACCTTGAGTAACACTAACGTGGTCCACAAGATAATAAATTCACAAACTCACTAAAATTCAGTGTTGATGTGAGGGAGTGGGTTAAAGATAGAAGCCAACTAAAAATGAGTATCTGGAAAGGGTCATAATAATGGATAAATCAGAATGGAAAGATTCATAGACAAAGTCAGAGGAAGCAAAAGCAATTTTTCACAGCAGAGTTTTCCAAAGTTGATAGATGAGGAGACCAGGACAGGGAGAAGGGGCAGAAACCAGTAGAACAGACTGCAGAATGTCTCCAATGTCCACTGTTGACCAAACCTTCCTCTCTAAGTCTGCCTCTACCATAGTGCTGGTGGTCTCCAGGTTAGAGTTAGAAAGATAACCTCCTGATCTACCACCTATGTCTACCATACAACTGAAAAACACACATTTTCTCAGCCTAGCTCACAGATATATCATTATTTTTCTGAATTACATATTTGTATGCTATACTAATATATCATCTGCATCGTAAAACATAAAATCCTTCTTAAAAAGGATGAGGAAAAATTCCAAATTGAAATTCTAATACAGGACTCTTTCAATTAACATTAGAATACATGTCTGAAAAATTTGATGTTCAATGTGAAAATATTAATCCTGGGCATACTGTCCTTCTTTAACTGAGAATAATTATAATGTGTCAACTCAAAACTCTCAACCAATTTCCTAAAATGTAACTAAAACGTAGTAAACTAACTACATATAAGTAATAAATTCTTAATGTAAAATGCTGAAAATACATTTCCTGATATCTGAAAAATGTAGTTACTAACAAATAGCTCCTTTGAGTGCAGTTAACATGTACTCTGAGCTTCAGGGTAGATACACGTCCCTTTTGTTTACACTTGAGAGCTTTTAAAAAACATCTACGTGTGATTCTAAGATTTTACCAATTATATTTAAGTGTATCTCAAGATGTTTCCCATCATTGGGTTTAAAAGGTATTGAGTTTTAGGTGTATAAATATATATTTTTTCCTGTAAAATAGTGGCCAAAAATGTTGAATTGATAGAGATGAATGTTCTATGAAGATTGGGTATATAAACCAAGAGACATTTTATTGGGAAAATTTTTTTTTAAAAGATTTTATTTATTTGACAGAGATAGAGACAGCCAGAGAGAGGGAACACAAGCAGGGGGAGTGGGAGAGGAAGAAGCAGGCCCATAGTGGAGGAGCCTGATGTGGGGCTCGATCCCAGAACGCCGGGATCATGCCCTGAGCCGAAGGCAGACGCTTAACCGCTGTGCCACCCAGGCGCCCCTTGGGAAAATATTAACCAGTGAGACTTTCTGCAGAAATATGCCTATATTTTCTTCCTTTACCCCAACAAACAAGTTGTGTACTTTGAGGTGAAGTTGTCCCTTTTGGAGGTTACTGATTTATAAAGACGTGGGATGGGCTACCAGGGAGGCTAGTGTTGAAGTTGCTATCTTGGATCAGGGCCTTCCTCATACTAGTAATGGCTGGTTGAGAAGAGATCTATACATCCTCAGGCAAAAAGTCTGCCAGTCCCTACACCTTGTCCTCACAGCCAGAACTGGCAGTCACTTCTCTATTTCAGGGAAGAATGTGAATCAGATATGGAAACCATACGGCAGTTACCTAGACTGGTCATCCACTCCTTCATTCAGGTGCATGAAGGCAAAACCATGCCTTAGCAATCACTTGAGGACAATTGGCAGCGTAAAAGAGACAGAGATGAACAAGCAGGAAACAACAGATGCTAGAAAATGGATAATTTAGGAAAGAAAATAAACTTAAAAAAAATTACAGTCCTACAGAGATTGAAGAAAATATAGAAACCATATAACAAGAGCAGGCTGCTAAGAAAAAGGATCATAGACGAAGAAAGAGTTGATGAAAATTTAAAACAGAAATTACAGAAACAAATCAGCACAAAGGTGAAAAGAAAACGTTGCGCAGCTCACACAGAACAGAGGGCGTGAGAAAGAGACAGAGATTCAAAATATTAAAAATTCAAGGGTATTGAAGGAAAAAAGTAATAGATAAAATATTTGATGTTTCTATGTAATCTTGTGTTAAAATAACGTAACAAAATTACCCAACAGATGGAAAAATGGTTTCGAACTGTTTTCTCTTTGTTTAAACAGGGAAGGGAAGATTTTCCTTTGCTTTGAATTGTAAATCTTCTGGGACAGAAGTCTAAGGATCTCTATTATTCATATGAAAATGTTGAAGTAGAAATCAGGAAAGAGAACAACCAGCTTTCTACTTTTTCCATTGTTTCTATGCCTGCTGTTCACCCTGTAGTTACTGGGGAATATTCTGACTAATTTCTAGAGAGGGTCTTTCCCTTCTGTAGTAGGAGGAAGGAAGAGAACTGTTGAGGACAAAACCCAGCAACCTGTGTAGGAGTTTCGTTTGCTGTTAAGAAATAAGGATTTATTGGCATAGGTCAAAGCTGAAGGCATTTCATGGTGGATGCATTTAATCAGAAATGTTCTCACTAATGTGCCAGGTGCCCATTTAACTCTATATGCATTGTCACCTTACTATCTCCCTCTTATACCACTGTTATCCAGGAAAGGTGGTGTAGCTATCCAAATGGGTGGAAAAAATCTCTGTTATTTGACAAGATATTGTAGGGTCTGAAGGGAATGTTCTATAAAATACCTTGGGTTGTGGAGTGAACAGCTCCAAAAGACAGGTGTGTTGGAAAAAGTTGAGTGAAGTCAAGCTGGAGAGAGCTGGAGGAGTCTGCTGTCCTTCAGAGGAGTTCCAGGAAGCCTGTGCTAGTCCTGGGTCTCATCCAGCAAGAATGAATGTTACTGGGGAGGCCAGATCTATTCAGGCACAGGCCTGGAAGTCTAAGTGGGCCTGAGACCACCCAAAGTTGTTTATGGTCATTGTAAATCATGGGGAGCTATAATTTAATATAGCTGAGAGAGCCCTCCCTCCCAAATAGGGCTACAACTGACTGAGACTGAAGATTAGACAGAAAAAGTCAGTGTTCTCCTCCAGTTCAATATCATGGCATTTGTTAAATACAAGATTTCAGAAGCTGATCCACCTGAGATGACTCAGTTCTCAGCCTGAGAAATAAGTAAGACTTATTTCATCCCATTTGCCTTTTGATGCATTTAAATAAATAATAATTAAGAAAGCTTTTAGTTTTATTACTTATTGATCATTGTATTGTTTCTGTTTATAATCTAGTCTTGAGTGCATTTATACAGATTACAATAAAATAATAAGTAGTACACTTCTCCACATAAACATTGTCCTAAATTATGCTGCCTATGTGTGCTGGCATTTTATGATTTGCCTTATAATAATGAGTTTTTACCACCCAGAACATACCTGACTGGTTAATACAATAAAATCTTTAACACTTTAAATGAACAGTATAGCGTTTGGAAGTAGCTTTTGGTTTTAAAGCAACAGGTCTTACTAAAACATTATTCTAACTTCATAGTCCAGTTGCTCTATAATTAATAAACACGATGCTATAGTGAAAATAGAGGGCACATAGAATAGAAGGAAGAATAGAAGGAAGAGCACTTCCTGAGTATGTAAAGATGAAAAACATGCAAGCATAGTATGAGATAGAATGAATTGAGAAAAAAATTGTTATTCCAAACACTGTTTAATTAAAAGAAATTTATACCAGATTAGCTTTGCCATTACTTTCAGTGATTTTCAAAAACACAACAAAACTCCATTATTGCTTGGTGCTTTCTATTATCTTATCTTCATATGTATTAATTTGTTAATTACACTTTACATAAATCAGTGGAAAACAGCTTAATTTGTCTAAGCATAGTAGAATTTATAAGTCTATGAAGAATCACTCCCTAGGTTTACTTGATTTCTCTGTGACCCAAAAAGTAATGTTACCAATAAACTAATACAGAGACTATATTCTTTGTTTGACTCTACAGTGCTCAAATAGAAAGAACTTTCCAGAAAATAGGCTTTGAGTGCAGTCATAGCAAGAATCATGTGTATATATGAGAATATATATCTAAAGTAGATATTTTTCTCATATATGATTGAGATATGCCAATATCATATTCATACTCAATTATTAATGATCACATGCATATTCTTGTCACAATAATTTTTCATCACCTAAAAATAATACATTTATATTGCATCTGCATGAAAAAATTATTTTGGGGGCTGATTTTTACCTCAGATAAACTCATTCAAAAGTCTCAGGCTATATAGGAACTTGAATGGTGTCCTCCCAATATTCATGTCCATCCAGAACCACAGAATGTGACCTTCTTTGAAAATAGGATCTTTGTAGATACAATGAGATAAGATAAGGTGATACTCATTTAAGGTGGACCTTAAGTCCAATAACTTGTGTCCTTATTATTGAATAATAAATGAAGATTGGGTGTCTAATATTTTCTGCTAAAATTGTAAACTTTCCAAGGACAGATACAAAGTCTTATTTATCTTTCAGTTTTTTTTCGCTTTGAGTTTTTGTTGTTGACTTTTTTGTTTGTTGGTTTTTGGCTACACAGCAGTCATTTCCTCTTCTTCCAGTAATGCATCTCCATTTCCTTTTGAGGAATTGCCACTACTATTAAATAGGTGGAGTCTTGAAGGGCTACATCGATAAACTTTCTTTCTCTCCCCTATTCAGGGAATGGGCATGAGAGCCAAGTGAAGCTAGTTGGATTCTCTATCCCAAAACTGAATCTTCAGCAGAATGTATAAATAACAGAAGTGAGTCCGAGATAATTTATCTAAGTGCTGGTGCCTTGAGTGTTTACTCTCTGAACACTCAGAAATTTTCTAATTCCTCCTCTTTGCAGGCCTAGTTCTTTAGCTGACATTCCATCATTCTGTAAGCTATCCTGGAGCCTTCAAATAAATTCAGATTTCTGTTCCTTGGACCCAAAGAATTTTAACTCCTGTCTCTACAAAGTCTAGTTAATTCCTCTGCATGAAGTAAGTAGCTGCTTAGAGTAGCAGTCAGTGTTACAGAATCCATTCTGGCTACTTGAAACAGAAAGAATTCTGGAGAGCTCACAGAACTTTCGAGGAGGCTGGAGAAACATGCCCAAGTCCCTGATGCAGAACTGTCCTGTTAAGGAAGCCACTACCCTTAGGGCCAAATGGTGAATGCCAGATATATGGTCTGCAAATACTTCTCCAATTCTGTAGGTTGCCTTTCCACTCTCTTGATTGTTTCCTTTGCTGTGCAGAAGCATTTTAGTTTGGTGTAGTCCCACTTACCTAATTTTGTTTCTTGTGCTTTTGTTGTCATTTCCAAAAAATCATTGTCAAACTTAATGTCAAGAAAACTTTCCCCTATGTTTTTTTTTGGGAGTTTCATAGTTCAAGGTCTTATGTTTAAATATTTAATTTTGAGTTGATTTTTGTGTACGGTATAAGATAAACATCCAGTTTCAATCTCTTGCACGTAGATATCCAGTTTTTCCAATACCATTTGTTCAAGAGTCTGAACTATGTATTTGATAAGAGATTAGTATCCGAAACATATAAGGAATTCCTACACCTCAATAACAAACAAACAAACAACGTGAACAAAATTGTTCAAGACTGACACTCCTCCAGTACCCTCTTTCCTTCCCCAAAACTTTGTTAGCAAAGCAAACCTAAAAAGACAAGTACACAGAGGAAACAGTAGCTCATACATTGCACGGAAGGCAACTTCTGACGGCTAATTTTTAAATTGAGGGCCAATTACTGACATCATTCATACTTCACATATGATGGCATCTCATAGATGAAGAGTATTATTATATAGATAGATCTTTAAAATTTGACTCATTATTTTCTACTCTCACCCCTAGCAAATTATTTTGTCTTGTCTTCATCATCACCCTATGTTGAAAATCACACCACAAAACAGACAGAGACCCATGGGCAAATCATTAAAAATCAGGGTAAGAACAATTCAGTCCTACCTTATTGTGCAATAAAATATGGTGACTTAATCCTAGAATTTTTTAGCTAATGTTATGACTCGCTGAGCTGTGACGGATTATGTCATCTGAAAATGTGCAGTGACAGTGTTTCTCCAACACAACTTTATCAAGTGGTACTAGAATAGGGCCTAATTAGGAAGATTTTAAAGTTTTAAATCTAGTCGTTAGCACCAGTTCCCCGTATTGTTTGTAGGAGATGCTTTCCTTCTGCTCACTGGAGTGTGTCCAGGTAAAAAAAGATAACTAAACATAACCTTTAGGCTATATTTTTTCTTCCATCATCTCTTAACTTCACTTGGAATTAGAAAATAACCATTTACGGGTCTCAAAGTCACCTGCGACTGCTCATCAATGTTAAAATGCTGATAGCTGATTGTGACACAGTCATTATAGAAAGAATATCTTTCTATCCTGTCTTTGATCTTTTGAGATTTAATTAAGCTCAGGTACAAAGTGTGATAGTGTCTGTAGAAACCCTCTTAATTACTTATCAATCAATATTTCTGGAAGAACCTTGTCAGATATTATAGGAGATAGAGAAAATTAATAGTTAGGGTCCCTATGCCGAGGAGTTTATAATTTGGTAGGGGAGTGAGATAGTGGTCAAGTTTCATTCTTTTGCATGTAGCTGACCAATTTTCCCAGCACCATTTATTGAAGAGACTGTCCTTATTCCACTGGATGTTTTTTCCTTCTCTATCAAAGATTAGTTGCCCAAAGAGCCGAGGGTCCATTTCTGGGTTCTCTATTCTGTTCCATTGGTCTATGTGTCTGTTTTTGTGCCAGTACCATGCTGTCTTTGTGATCACAGCTTTGAAGTACAGCTTGAAATCTGGCAACGTGATGCCCCCAGCTTTGTTTTTCCTTTTCAACAGTTCTTGGCGATTCGGGGCATTTTCTGGTTCCACACAAATTTAAGGGCTGTTTGTTCCAGTTCTTTGAAAAATGTCATTGGTATTTTGATTGGGATGGCATCGAAAGTGTAGATTGCTCTGGGTACCATGGACATTTTAACTGTTAATTCTTCCAATCCATAAGCATGGAATAATTTTCCATCTTTTTGTGTCTTCTTCAATGTCTTTCAAGAAACTTGACCACTCTTTCACACCATACACAAAGATAAACTCTAAATGGATGAAAGACCTCGATGTGAGACAGGAATCCATCAAAATCCTAGAGGAGAACATAGGCAGCAACATCTACGACATCGGCCACAGCAACCTTTTTCATGACACATCTCCAAAGGCAAGAGAAACAAAAGATAAAATGAACTTGTGGGACTTCACCAAGATAAAAAGCTTCTGCACAGCCAAGGAAACAGTCAAAAAAGCTAAGAGGCAGCCCACGCAATGGGAGAATATATTTGCAAGTGACACTACAGATAAAAGACTGGTATCCAAGATCTACAAAGAACTTCTCAAACTCAATACATGAGAAACAAATAAACAAATCAAAACGGGCAGAAGATATGAACAGATACTTTTCCAATGAAGATATACAAATGGCTAACAGACACATGAAAAAATGTTCAAAATCATTAGCCATCAGGGAAATTCAATTCAAAACCACCTTGAGATACCACCTTACGCCAGTTAGAATGGCAAAGATAGACAAGGCAAGAAACAACAATTGTTGGAGAGGATGTGGAGAAAGGGGATCCCTCCTACATTGTTGGTGGGAATGCAAGTTGGTACAGCCACTCTGGAAAACAGTGTGGAGGTCCCTTAAAAAGTTAAAAATTGAACTACCCTATGACCCAGCCATTGCACTACTGGGTGTTTACCCCAAAGATACAGACGTAGTAAAGAGAAGGGCCATATGCACCCNACAGATAAAAGACTGGTATCCAAGATCTACAAAGAACTTCTCAAACTCAATACATGAGAAACAAATAAACAAATCAAAACGGGCAGAAGATATGAACNTAAACAAATCATAAAATGGGCAGAAGATATGAACAGACACTTTTCCAATGAAGACATACAAATGGCTAACAGACACATGAAAAAATGTTCAAAATCATTAGCCATCAGGGAAATTCAAATCAAAACCACACTGAGATACCACCTTACGCCAGTTAGAATGGCAAAGATAGACAAGGCAAGAAACAACAATTGTTGGAGAGGATGTGGAGAAAGGGGATCCCTCCTACATTGTTGGTGGGAATGCAAGTTGGTACAGCCACTCTGGAAAACAGTGTGGAGGTCCCTTAAAAAGTTAAAAATTGAGCTACCCTATGATCCAGCCATTGCACTACTGGGTATTTACCCCACAGATACAGACGTAGTAAAGAGAAGGGCCATATGCACCCCAATGTTCATAGCAGCATTATCCACAATAGCTAAATCATGGAAGGAGCCGAGATGCCCTTCAACAGATGACTGGATTAAGATGTGGTCCATATATACAATGGAATATTACTCAGCTATCAGAAAGAACGATTTCTCAACATTTGCTGCATCATGGACAGCACTGGAGGAGATAATGCTGAGTGAAATAAGTCAAGCAGAGAAGGACAATTATATGGTTTCTCTCATCTATGGAACATAAGAACTAGGAAGATTGGTAGGAGAAGAAAGGGATAAAGGGCGGGTAATCAGAAGGGGGAATGAAGCATGAGAGACTTTGCACTCTGAGAAACAAACTGAGGGGCTTCAGAGGGGAGGGGCGTGGGGGAATGGGATAGGCTGGTGATGGGTAGTAAGGAGGGCACATATTGCATGGTGCACTGGGTGTTATACGCAACTAATGAATCATGGAACATTACATCAAAAATCAGGGATGTACTGTATGGTGACTAACATAATATAATTAAAAAATAATATTACAAATAAATAATTTAGTAGGGGAAACGATCAAAATGTATGGAAAGTGAAATTGCAGATGTGGCAACAACACTTGAGATGTCAAAGATCAGTTTATGATTAGGAGCCAATTTTGTGATATAGATCACTAGTCCTGTGGGTTCAGGAAAGTAGGGAGCACTAAGCATTGGGGTGATCTGGGAAGACTTCCTGGAAGAGAATAACTTAGGACTGGACCTTGAAGTTGGGGCAGGATTTACTAGGTAAGGAGCAGCCAAAAACAGGGCAGTTGAGAAATAGCTTGTGCTCACTGCAGAAAACAGTTTCATGACAGCTTGAAAAGCATTAAGAAAATTATTTAGAATGAGATGAGTTGCACTGGTAATTCAATAAAATTTATACTTAAAAGCATCTGAAATGTTTATCATGCCATCAAATTTTTATACTCTGGGTGTTAGTTTCCTAGGGCTGCCATACAGAATACTACAGCCTGGGTGGCTTTACCAACAGAAATTTATTTTCTCACAGTTTTGGAAACTGAGAATCCAAGATCAAAGTGCCAGCAGGGTTGGTTTCCTCTGAGGCCTCTCTTCTTGGTTTGTAGAATGCTGCCTTCTTGCTGTGTCTTCACATGGTTATATCTGTGCACACACACCAGTGATGTCTCTCTGTGTATCCAATTTCCTGTTCCTTTACGGGCACAAGTCAGCTCAGATTAGGGCCCACTCTGGGGCTTCATTTTAACTTAGTTACCTCTTTAAACTTCCTGTCTCCAAATACAGTCACATTCTGAGATACTGGGAATTAAGGCTTCAACATATCAATTTGGGGGGGACAAATTCAACCACTAACACTTTTAAATCAATTACCAATCATGTATTGACACTTGGGGAAAAAGAGGAACATTTCTTCCCATGAATTAAGACTACCAATGGGTACCACTCCCATCCCCCACCTCCATTTCTCCAGGACCACCTGCCACTAAAGCCCCGCCTCTTCATCTCATTCTTTCTCTGCCTCCTTCAGTGCCAATTACTGTAGACTTTTCCACCACTCATTCCTTTCTCAGAAAGCTCCTCCACCTGATTATCACACCGAAGCCTTCCGCTAACTACTAGACCATTGCTAAACACTGGAATTTCCCATGGATCTTGAAAACTTGCTGATATCAGATTGCACCCACTGACGTTTTGTCTTAATTGGTATGAGGGAGAATTTTAAAAGTTCCCCCGGTGATTCTAATGTGCAGCAAAGTTTGTGAACCACTGATATAGGAGAGAGGGAAAGCTTCCTTGTCCTGATGGAGTATATTTTATAAGAAGTGATCCTACTCAAATAAATAGCATTGAACCAAAGGAGAGAGTTGTCCAGAATATCTGGCTTTCCAAAGGCTTCAAATACGTGCTGTTCCCCCCCAACGGAAGTGGCTAGCCATAGTTTGCATCACATTGTACAGATATGGTGAGATAAAATATGAAAATTCCTATCTATAATTACCCCCTGCTCCCATAACCTTCCTGAGTCAGAAGATTCCTCATAGTGTTGGGGAGAATTATAATCCTTAGAGCAGGAATAGAGAGCATTTGGTTTCCTTTTGACTCCCAATCTATGTTCTTGCAAATCAGAAGCGAAAGCCTCGAGGGGTGTGGCACTTAGACTTTCTACCATAATAAAGGGGGAGACGTCAAATATCTTGAAGAAGCTGAGATAGAATCCATAGAGTTCCTTGCCCTTGCAGCCAAATCACATCAACTGATCTTTTTATTGCTGTTGAGCAAAGGCCCTTATTGGATCAAGGCCAGAACTGACTTCAGCCCATTTACAGGACACCTCCCCATGCCCAGAGCTTCTGCTGAGCCTCTCTTCACAAGTGTTAATGTGCCCTTCTTAGGTATTAAAGCACCCTTTATTAGTGGCACAGAACACTTAAAGCCTGGATCCTCGTAGGGACAGTGTTGATGTATAATGGAAAGTGGGATTGGGACAATCAATGAGGAAATCTGCCTTTAAAAATATGTAACCATAAATTGATCCTGAAACATCGGAGCCATTTAAAGAAGTACACATCAAATATTTTCACAGGAGTCTTTGCACATTTGTGTTAAGTTTAGTGAGATAGAGAATGATACAGGAAAAAAAATAGGTTTCTTGGTTATATTCTTCAATTAATTTAAACAGTCACATTGCTAACTCTACTTAGTTGTAAGAACTGTTTTCAAGTACACGTTTTCCAAAGGTATTCATAGGTTTCAAGGAATCCCGCTATGATGTGGGTAGTAAAGGGCAAATACTAAGAACTTAAATAGGAAGAGTACTAGCGGGGGACAATTTCTGTACCCAGGAACAAGTGCATGTGCCTCTGAGCTAGACAGACTGCTCAGGGCACCTGAGGATCTATGTGTACTAAAAAAAAAAATGGAAGAATATGTTTCAGTATTTTAATTCCACTTTATTTATAAAGCTGGTAAATGTCATCAGCCTTCATCTTGCCGTCTTTCCTAATTTCCAAACCAAAGTGGATCGTGTATGTCCGGTGTCAAGAAACCTAAAGGATCTCAGCAACAATGTCTGCAGAAATATTCTAGTTAATAAGGTGATAGTGATGGAAAGAGAAGAAAATTGAAGATCATTATAAAATGTAGGTCCACAGAAGTCATGCAGTCGAACACCTATTCTAATCACATTGCTAGCTTTCTGTTTCTTACGCCCTAAGTCGCTGGGGCCTCTTTGCGATTTTTCAAGAGAAAACTCTTCCTGGGTCAGTCTTTATCATCATTTTCTTCTCGGAAATATCTGACACACTTCTATTCAAGTAGGAATATACATAAGTGCACAGGTTGGTCATTATGTTGAAAATCTTCAGTTCAAAGTCCTAACCATAAATTGAACTTTGAGGTCTACTTAGTGCTTTTACAATTTTTACTGGGGCTAACACTTCCGCCTGGTCCACTCCATTCAGGAAAAAGCCGTGCCTTCATCTCCACCGCTCAGAACTAACTGCATCCCGACAAGTCCCCCTTAGAAATGATTTATGCCTCAAACTTGCAGAACCACCATTCACTTCCGCCTGGAATTTATAGAGCTATAATGTGGTATCCACAGATCAAGCTCCTCAAAGATCTCCCAATGCTGTGAATCTTTTCATTGCAATCTTTATGTTCCTCTAACTCAGTACCCTCATATGTTGCACTTTGAGGATGGTTCTCCTTTGCCCTCCGGTGATAAGACCCTTGACACATTATTCATTTGTGCCTAATATGGTTTTCTTCATTTTTTCCAAATTCACAGGTTCTTCTTTCTATTATAATTCAAACATCCTTTCTGGAAAAGCAGATTTGACAATTCACAGCAAAGTCTTCACCTCACACCTTCTCAGAAGAAGAGACCAGTGCAGAACACACCACTTTCTCTGAATAGTAAACGAGTTCGGATTTTCTGCCGCTTGGTTTTTGTTTCATCTTGGGGGAAACTTTGTACATCTACATTAAGATATTCAGTTTAAATGGCTCCAGCTGCCCCTGGCAACTATGGATGGTGGTATTACTACATTAACCTTGAAACCTACCGAGCTATCAGGAAGTAGTTTGCGTTTTAAAATAGCACCTGTTAGGTACTGGGCATGAAGGATCCCTTATTAATCAATACGTTCCACTTTGGAGAGAGTTTTGACATTTCTGAGCAACCTGCTCAGTGCTTTTTATCATGAAATCATAATAAAAGTGCCGTCAGATTACATAATAAATGTATTGTCTGGCCAAATCAATTTTCTAGTTAAGTAAGCTAAACGGTAATCCAGTATTGCTTTGGCCCAGTGTTAAATGTAGCTCTTAAAATCGTTTTTTATTTCCTTCTCTCTTAGTTGCCTTTGAGGAAACATCAAGGCATTACTTGATGATGAAGGACATTCCAGCAATGGTAGATCATTTCCTTCGATCTCTTATTTTGTGTTGCTCTATTTTGCAGATTCCTCCCAGATTCTGAGAGCAACGTCTAGCACTTCCTGTTGACGGCAACCCTGTCGGAGCCCACAGGCGATGGGTGCTCTCTCTGCAGATGCTACTGCATCTCTGCATTCCCATATTATCTTACCCGTTTTCACTGTTACCATTTTATTCTCCGGATTATGGGATTAGGAAAGGCTATTCAGCAGTAGCAAATAAACCCCCAAATCTCAGTGGTTTAATGCAAGAGACGTTGCTTTTGCCTCACAGTCTGATGGAGGTGGAGAGAACCCCTTCCATTTTATAGCAGTGCTCTCTGAAATATGACGCCCCCAAGAAAGAAGTGAGAGCTGAAAGGTACTGAGGGAGGTGGGTTTTTTTTTTTCTTTTAAGACTTTATTTATTTATTTGAGAGAGAGCAGGAGGGGAAGGGTAGAGGGAAAAGCAGACTCCCCGCTGATAGGGAAGCCCAACTTAGGACTCTGGGATCATGACCTGAGCCGAAGAAGGCAGGCGCTTACTGACTGAGCCACCCAGGTGCCCCTGAGGGAGGTTTTTAAAGGCCAGGACTGGAAGCTGTTTATATCACTTCTACCAATATACTGTTGGCCAAAACTCAGAGCCATACTACATAATGGTGGAGACTGAGAAATGTCAACTTCTTCCTCTGTGCCTAGGAAGAAGTGGTGGAATGAATATATGGCATTTTTTTGGTGACACAAAATCCTTTAATGTTTTCCTCCTCTTCTTTAGTTTCTAAAATTTTTTTTGACAGTGATGAGTACTCAGTACATATTGATGAGGAAAGGAGTTTTTAAAAAATGTGTTTTGGGGAGGATGCCATTTGTTAGTGTGCCATCAGTGTTAGAAAAATGTGGTTAATCGATTTTTCCTCTTAGTTGATATCTGAAGATTTAATTCTGCTTCCAATTGATGTCATTTCCTTAGAATAAAAATGTAGTTTCCATTAATGTAAGGGGAAGTCAGTTTAGGACTTTTTTGTGAAAATCAAAAGGCAATGAAGAAAAAGGTGGGATGCAGTGTATATGCTGTGCCTAATTGGCCTCTCTCCCTCTGGGTGAGTTTCAGTTAAATCTAAATAGATCACATCTCCTTTATTTTTTACCAATATTATTAGTTTGGTGTGAAATGTTAATTGCTCTCATTACTGACAAAATGATGATTGCTGAAATTATAAATTCATATTTTACATTTACTAAATGAGTAGGAAATGGCATTTTATCATGAAAAAGAAGCAATAATTAGTTTTGAAAATATGCTTTTGTCCTATAAAACCACATGTGTGTATATATATTTAATATATAGATAGATATATGTAGAGATATATATGTAATATAATATATATAACAAAGTCTGTTGTTTGTATATTTCCAATATATCTTGAACTTAAATTTTCTCTCTTGGATCTTATAGTTCCCAAATCAAATATCCTCTGTCTACAGTTTCTTAGTTAAGTCCTTTAGAAACTAAATATGGTTGACTCAGTGGAAGAAGGGAGATGAGGAAGGAGGAAGGTGGGTGACGGGGAACGATGGCTGCCTCGTGTGGAGCTACTGGTGAGGGGCTCTTTCTACCTACCTTATGCTTTCTTTCCATTCCGCCTCTCTCCCCCATCAAGAAAGCACTTGGGAACTTTTATCTTAGAACCTCCACACAGAGAGGCCAGGTGGAAAAATCCAAGCAGAATTTGATAAAGCCCTCCAGCGGCAGAAAAGGGTTTGAACGACATTCCACAGGCCGCTGTAGGTCATTTCCTTTCTGAATTAAGTGCAAAAATTTTCTTATACTTCTTAGCTTGTTAACCATAAATAAAATGAAAATTGGGAGAAGGTAGAAAATATTTCCTATTAAAGAGCCTGGGCATTTAACACTCTCAAAAATGACTTACTGGAAGTCATTGGTAAGACAGGCAATAGTTGGCTTTTGCTCTTTACACTGTGTTGTTGTTTGGCTTCTATTTTTCTCAGGGTTGTCTTTTCTGTTTTTTCTCTTCGCTCCTGTCTGCCCTCCTGCCCAACTTCCTAGACTGGTTTGGAATATTTGGAAGTGATCTTGTTAAAATCAGATGATTGCTGTGGGAAAGGGCTTTAGCAATTTAGCTCTGCAAATTTATGGCCATTTTCTTCTTGAGCCTCTTGTGTTCCTTCTTTCTGGAGTGGTTTGGGGGCAAAAATGCGTGTGCACCTGAAGGTCACAAAGCAAAGGCTCACCTGTAGAACTGGCTTCAGTGGCAAGGCTTCAGCCGTGTCCAGATTCACTGTCTTGGAATTTGGCCTAGCTCAGGCTTCTCTTGCTTTTTTTTTTTTTTTTTTTAAAGATTTTATTTATTTATTTGACAGAGATAGAGACAGCCAGCGAGAGAGGGAACACAAGCAGGGGGAGTGGGAGAGGAAGAAGCAGGCTCACAGCAGAGGAGCCTGATGTGGGGCTCGATCCCATAACGCCGGGATCACGCCCTGAGCCGAAGGCAGACACTTAACCGCTGTGCCACCCAGGCGCCCCTCTATTGCTTTTTTTTGAACGTATAAAATCCTTAAAACAGTTGTGAATGGGAAGTATACTGAAGAAGGTAGAGCAGTGTTGCGAGATGAACAGAACCAGCGTTGTGAGAACCTACGATAGCTCAATAATCCTCAAGACGTTATTCATTTTTGGTAGAAACGCTGCTGAATTTGCATGAGAGTCCTAAAACGACTTGAAACTGGTCCGCTGCATCTGAGAAAGGGCATTCAAGAGGCATAACTATTGGAGCAAAGGGGGAGGCAGCAAAGCGAGTGACTGACCGGAACTTCGTGTCTGACTGTACTCTTCTGGGGCTTAAAATCCTTCCATGGCTGTCCACCACTTACAGACTAAAGTCTGATGTGCTTAGCATGACATATAAGGCCGTCCGGGACCTGGGCCTTACACCTGCTTTTTGCTTCTTCTGTGGCTATTCCTACCTTGGCCTGTGTGCTAATAAGGCCCTTGCATTTGTTCCCCACCCTGCCAGTTGCCATCCGCAGCGTCTCTGCAGCACATCCTGCTCAGGTTCAGGGCTCTGAGTCTTGGTCATATTTTTTCCTCTGCCTGCCAGGCCCTTTTAATCTTGCCTTGTCACCACCCATCTTGGCCATCCCTGGCTCAGCATTTCCTCCTCCAGGGTGCCTCATTATTCAGGCGGTCTGCTCCCAATACTCCCTAGTACCATGGGCATGTCTCTGTTGGTCCTTAAAATATTATCGTGAGGTATCACTCACGTGCGCATGTCCAACACGAAATCGTGCAGGCACAGAACAGAGACCTGTTGAATTAAATTTAACCAAGTAGGAACTCCCAGGGTTTTCTAATAAGGTTTTTAGAGAGTCAGCGTTATTTCCTTTATAGAACCTTCCTGAGCTTAAGGATCCTGTACTCATTCACAGTCAACTTGAAAGACATCCATTTTCTACATAGGTTTCTCCAGGGGGCCCATTTTGTTAAACAATGAGGAGATCGCATTTGTAAAGATCAGATTTGATGAAGGCAGATAGGCAAGGCCTGTGTTGGTAATGTTTCCTCAAAACGGTAAATAATAAGAGTTTTTGCTACAACTTTAGAAATGGAAGCTCACAGTCAGAAAATACTGTTTACACTTCCCATAATTACCCAGCCAGGACCTGGTTTTCCCAGAATGAGACACTGAACAAATTGCACATAATACATACAAACATTCTGAAAATGCTACATATTTGGAACAGAAACACATTTATGTCTCAGAGTGATGCCAACTCGTTCTATGGTGTTTTTTGTTAAGCGTAATTGCGGTTCTTCACAAAGAGCCTGGGGAAGGGGAACAAATGCTTGGCATATTTCTTTTGGTCTTTCAGCGTGTGCGTAATTTATTTGTTTGCCACTGAGAAGCACTGTGTTTTTCCTGCTGGGCACCCAGGCAGTGTGAGAGGTACTGTGATTTCGGTTGCGTTTTCTTGCACTCGGGCTCCTGGATTTATGAAGTGGGAGTCGGTGTTCAGAGTCCACATTTTATGTTGTTGAGAGTTGGCACCGTTTCAGCTCTCCCGTGGCCTCTTTTGGCAGTGCCCACTTGCCACTGTCACGAAGAAGTCTTCCTCCCCCAGGGGCCGGGAATGCGATGAAGTCACACAGGGAGTACCCGAGTGAGAAGCGCTTGGAAGCCAATACGGTTCTGAAGGTGAGGGTACTGCGTTTTTTTTTCCAAAAAGGGAGGGAATTTAAGCTTTGAGAGCTTTCTTGATTCATATATTATAAGCCATAGTTTATGAATATGCATGACGTTACCTCTTTTGAACTTCCTTGAAACAAATTCTCATAAATAAACAAGGAATGTACCATACTAACTGACAGAGTCATTTAAACTAGATGTATTGTGCTAATGGAGTGAAAAGAATAAAAATTTTCAAGGGCTTCAACCCTCAATTTTAATAAATTTCATGGAAATCGGATCAAGCCCTAATTGCTAATTCATCTGAAATTATTAAAAAGAGATTTCAATTACATACCACCATTGAATTTTGATGTACCAAATTAAATTAGGACACTAGATTGTATCTTTTCTTAAATCCAGACCTATTTAAAAACCTTTTCCTGTAAATTCTGAAAAGGAACTTTGTGTTCGGTTATGTTGCTAAAAAAAAAAAAAAATCTAGCGTTAGTACAAAATAGTAGGTTAAATCTCTTAGTGAAGATTTTTAATGACATTTCAGTGTTCCTCTTATAATTACTCTTCATCTAAGATATCCCATAATGATGTTGGACACTCTTGGTTCAGGCTCACTGGCTTGCTTCATTAGCATGTCATTCCCATTCCACATCACAAGATTTAATTGTAATGCCGGATATGCACAGCTCTCCACAGAAGTCTAATCAAAGTGGATTCACTTGTATTATTAATATCAAAAATCAGTCCACTTGCTATTTTTATAAATAAAAGAATCCAGATACATAAATCAGCTGTCATTTATTAGCATGTTACTGGCATATCTGCCAGACATATGAGCGGCCCTATCACAGTTCCTTAGGATTATTTTCATCAAGATTAAAACCCTTCTACATTAAATATACATACTAATTCCTCCATAAAGTAATCAGATTACAGAGCAGGTGACATTGTGTGCTGGAATTCAAATGATTTGCAGTAATGAGCTGGAAAGGTGTGCTTGGAGTCAGGCGGAGAAAAGGAAAGAGGAAAGACAAGGGAAGAAGGAAGACTTGGGTTTTAAATGCGGGCTTGCACATCTGTTGTTTTATTGTTTTGCTAACTTCTCCTTACTTATTTATTTTTAAAGAAGGAAAGGACTCAGACTAGCATCCATGATACTTAGCAACCTGTGGTGTCAATCATTTATCCTATCAGCAGCTACATGTTTCTAGTTTATGACGTTGTCTTGCCTTCTTTGTCCACACTCCCATTTAAGGACTGGGCCGGGAAATATGTCCTGCGGCTGAGTGGCGCTCGCAGATGGGAGCCCGTGGACATCTTTGCCGTCCAGTGGGAATGTTTTGCCTTCTCACATCATCTGCCTTTTGGTTTGTAAAATTTCATTCTCTAGGAAAATTCAGTAAAACACGAATAATACAGCAGTACACAATAGAGCTGTCCTCACATTTGTGTAAAGGATTATAGAATAAATAGTACTTTGAAAGTAAAGTAAAATGGCTACAGATTGGCTCAAAACATGTTTTTACTCCTCAGGAAACATGTCTTATAAGCCTCCGTTTGAAAACTGCCTTATAGTCTTATTGATAAAAATGCAGAAGCTTCTGGACAATACCTTGATTTTTGACTTAATTTCAAAATATTTTTCTTGGCATGTTTATGAAAACAAGAATCTCTAGAGTGCTTTGTACACACATACACACACGCACGCGCACACACACACACACACACACACACACCCATATGTACCCAAATAATTGATCAGCAATTTCGAAGGAAACCACATTTGGTGCTAGACCACCCTAAAGTTTAGAAAATTTACTCAGTCCCCTTGAATCTGGGACTGTTGCCCTTGTGTGTGATTTTTTTTATTTCTAATACTGGACTATTTTTACTCTATTACATAGTTACAAAAGAAGTATTTGATTTATGCTTATGATTTTCAGATACCTTTTTATGTAATCACACACACTGTAGATACATACATATGTGTATATATGTGTACATTGCATAATTTTTTATATTCCCCTTTAGGTTACAAAATAGATCCTTTCATTAGGTCAGTTTTTGGTGTCTGAACATCCATTGTCCCCCCGACCCCACGGATCTGTGGTAAGGATGAAGTGACACTATAGATGAGAAGGAGCCTTTTAAGGCATAAAGATCTTAAGTTATATTGTGATCGGTATAATAAAAATCTATCCTCCTGTATATATCATTTGTGATCCGTTTAACCGAGCCTCTTTACCATGTTGTGATGTTAAACTGGACAGCTTTAAAATAACTCATCCTAAATATCCAGCCAATTAGAATGCTTACTGAATTGCTAACAAGAAATAACAGAAAGAACATACACACACACGCACGCGGGCGCGCACACACTCCCGCCATTGCGTGCAGCGTTTGGGGCTTCAATTTATTATTCAATAAGAATGCATCTGACCTCGGTGTGTTGATGACTCTTTTTTCAGAAACTATATTCCTCAGCTAGTCTAATCAAACTGTGTACAGTTCATTTGGAATAATTTCTCATTTAATTCCTTTAACTGTTTGGAGACAGAAAGTGGCCTGTCCTTTGTAGAATAAAAAGTAAACAGCAGCTCCCATTGTATGATAAGCAAATAGACAGGCTAACAGCTAATGTGCTGATTCAATAACCATCTCTATATTATCCTTTTAACTTAGACATCCTCAGTATATTTTAAATTATTTCCATCAGATTCAGACATAGCTCAGAAAAGCAATAGGAAAAGAAAATCAACAAACAACTTTGATATTATTTATATAGAATAAATAATTTTATGCTGATTCTCTAAAAATGATCTCAAGTTTAAGGGGGTGTGTTGATGGTGATTCCAGCAACTCGGGCAAGGATGTGAACGCCTACACTGGGGAGGACCAAGTATCCAGGATGAGACCTGGCACCTTCTATCCTCATTCTACATTTCTGTTTGGGAGCAAACCCCTGCCTTATTGTAGAAATGGACAACCACCTCACCCACAAAATACATATGTTGTTAATATACATTTATTCATCCCCATGCTCATTGTGGCTTAGTTGAACATCTCTAATGGAAATTAAAAAGAGAGGTGTTTTTTTCTTATTACCATTTTTCAAAAATCTTTTGTGGTTACCTTTGTATTTACTTAGAGGGTTTTGTTAGTACATCACGTATGTAAAACTGGCCATCATTCTTGGAGCAGAAAAGGGAAGGAAAAGTGAGTGGAGCGTCCTGACTGCGGGAACAGAGCATTTCCTTGAGGATTCCCGAATGGTGCCGGAGCGCAGCGCACGGTGTCTTCTAAGACGCACCATTTACAAGAGAAACCTTATCTCCATCCATGGAATCCTCTTGGTGTACAGATGAACCCACAACGTCCTTGTGCACTGCATTCCCAAACCGCTCAGACAGAGGCGGGCAGAATTGATCTGGGAGATATGCACAGCATCAGAATACGATCACAACCAAACAGCCCCGTACCTTCACAGCAACCTGGGGCCCGCTCGCAAATGGGCCTCCCACCCCCTCGTAAGCTCAGCTCCGCGTGCACACCACTGGCAACCAGATGCCTTATTGTGAAGAAAAATAAATCTCTTTCTCCTGGTGAGGAAATTCCACAGCCGAGATGTGGGTAGCCCTGGGATTAGCTCACTTGAGGAGACTGTAAACAGCTATTTCAAGTGGAACTATAGGCGTGGATGCTAGAAGGCCATCTGTGTTCTGAAAAACCTTGGGGTCTGCAGAATCTTATCCTAAAGATAAAAGGGATTGTGGGAAAACTAGGATTAGAGCAGATACTCAAATCATGTACTTAATAGCAAAAACAAAATGAAATAATCCTAATAAAATTTCTGCCATAATTCAAGTTCTCTTAACACTCATACCAAGCATCATAATCAGTTCTTTACACTCTTAAAATGTGGAGCTTGTGTTTTTTTCCCCTCCAGATAGCATGTCTTGGAGGACATTTGCTTTTAAGAGAGGATATTTTCATTAAAATCTGATTCAGGGTGTAGGCTTTTTGTAAATCCATTGTTCTAGGGTAGGGAAGAAGCCTTACAATTTCATCACTTACATTGTGGCTTTTCCAGTAGCCTAAAATGGTAGAAAGCCTCAAAATTTTTGAAGCCATTAAACCAACAGCTACTCCCATTAAAGGAAATCTCATTTGTAGTTTTTCAGCTTTTATTTTCCTTAAAATGTTTGTAAGTTGCTAAGACTGTCTATTTGGCTGTATCAAAGTTCACACATGATTGCGTCAAAACTTTGCACTAGAGGGGCCCCTAGGTGGCTCGGTCAGTTGAGCGTCCTCTGACTCTTGATTTCTTCGCTCAGGTCATGATCTCAAGGTCATGAGATTGAGCCCTGTGTGGAGCCCCCCCGCCCCCCCATTAGGGCTCCACACTCATCGGGGAGTCTGCTAGAGATTTCTCTTCCTCTGCCCCTACCCCCACTGATGTGCATAGGCACTGTTTCTCTCTAAAATAAATCAATCAATCTTAAAAAAAAAAACAAAAAAACCCAAAAAACCTTTGTGGTAGAAAAAATATACCAACACACTTTTTGAGTTGTATTGTCTCTCTTCCTGTATTTGCCATTAATGCAGGAGGTAATTCACATTAATTCACATAATTCGCATAAAGAGCAAATATATCTTGCAGCCAGTTGCACCTAGACCACCTATCCATGGCAGGATGCAGTATTTACCTTGTTAAATCAAATGCCCACCCTCTTTGGGAACATTTTGTTCAAATATTTTAGCATTACAATTTGTGCTATATGTCAATTAGTGTATTAATAATTTAACTCAGAGTATTTTGTAAAACAGAATTCAGAAACATGTTATTTAAGAACTTTATTATTTTATTATATTCTGATAAAACTATATTAAGAATATTTTTTTGGGGGTGCCTGGGTGGTTCAGTTGGTTAAGTGTCTGCCTTCAGCTCAGGTCATGATCCCAGAACCCTGGGATCGAGCATACCACCCCTCCCCCAGGCTCCCTGCTCAGTGGGGAGCCTGCTTCTCCCTCTCCCTCTGCCCCTCCCTCTCTGCCCCACTTGTGCTCTCTCTCTCTCTTTCTGTCTCTCACTCAAATAAATAAACAAAATATTTTAAAAAAAGAAAAGAATATTTTCTCTAGGGTTGTATTCCTAAATAACTCTTTAAATTGTATAAATCCTGCTAGTTTTCTTGGGATAATAATGTTTATTTAACATTATATCAGGAATTATTTAAAGTATACTTTTTATAGGAAGGGAACCCTGGATTTTAATTCTCCACACTGTGCTTGTCAGAATCAACAAGGTACTGTGACTATTTATCAGGGGAGCTGTCTCCACTAGCCAACCTGGGGGTGATTGCCTCATCCATTTACTTCTTTCCCTTATGAGAATTAACTTAGATATCAAGTCCTGGGGAGATCCAAGACAAAAAGAAGAAATAGATGTTTCGCCCCTACATTCCTTCCCGCTTATATCCTGCAGCATTGGCTCTGAGTCCCAACCACATGCATGTCCTGTTTGCCCTGAACTTCACCCAGGACCTCTGAGCTGAGGATTCACACCTCTGAGGCTCCTGTGTTATAATTACTAGAAAATTTGTGTTCAGAGATGATAATGTTAGGAAATGATCAAACCCCAGGAGTGGAGGTTAAAAACATGATCAGAAATAAACGTATGCCACCAGAAGGACTTTAAAATAGCCAATAATTCTCTCACAATTTCTAATTTCCAAATTTGAAAGATTGTATTTCTTGTACTCTGTGCTATGTCGGCAGATTTTTGATGTTCAGTCCAAACAAGATCAACCACTTAGATTGTTTAAAAAGGATTATTTTTATAGTAAGGGCCATTCATTGATTGGTTCATTCATTCATTCTCCAAATATCTGTGACTCCAAATACCTCGTCCCTTGAGAGCCTCCACACAAGAGTGAACAGGCCCGTGGCCCCTGCTTTTTCCCTGGGCCCTACAAAGAGGTACCTCGCGTGTGGCCAAAACACAAAGTTCAGTGGCAGTTGATCTTCCTTTGTCCTCTTGTTTCTGCCACTCCATTTCTCCCTCCTCTTCAAATGCTGCTGACAATGGACTCTGGAGAAGATTCGTGAGCACTGTGAGAAGTGAATGCTTCTCCAGCGGGTGCTTGTTCCTCAGGGTCTCCAGTCCGTGCGGTGCCCTCTGGGTGCGGGGCTCTCTGTTGAGCTGAGAATGTTGTCCTCTAAGTTCTCAGCTCCCCAGAGGCAGCTGTCCTCACTCCAAAATCCCATCCACTTCGGAATCTTAAACCTATCCTCGAAGAAGGTCAAAAGTATCCCATACTGTTTGGAAATAGATAATGCCTTTGTGTCTCCCTCTACTTTTACTTCTCATCGTACCCACTATAAGATATTTTGTTCTTTCCTTTTACAATTAAAGATAGTCCCTTCCCACAAAAATAGAGACAAATGCTCAGAATGGGAGTGGTGGTCATCGGGGGGTGGTGGTGTATACACTAGTGATAGCTGTTTTATGTACTCTTTACCTACAAAATACAAGTTCTTTTAAAGACACATTATTCTCCCAATGCCACCAAATTACTAATGATCCTAGATTAAGAAAAATGATGACAGATAATGCTTATCTCTCTACCATACACTATTTGTAATAAGAATCCAAGTCTCCTGAGTAGGATGGTGATACTTCCAACTTTCTGTGGTTCATTTGACAATTGGAGAATATTCTCTTGGGACCGTAAAGTAGACTAATATCCCTCTAAAATTATTTTCTTTTTTTCCTGATTTCCTTTAACCATTATGTTTTCTGTTTCTTTTTTTTTTTTTCCTCCTTAGTTTCTTATCCTTCACTTATAACTCCCTGTTCTAAGAGATCAAAGATAGAGGAAAATGTACAAATTTAGGATATGATAAAAGTGGCCTTTCAAAACATTGTGGAAAAGATGGATTATTCAATAAAGAGTATTGGGACGACTGGCTAGCCATTTGGAAAAAAAATGAAACTGGAGCTTTATCTCACTCCTTACTCAAAATGAATTCTAGTTGGTTTGAAAATTTGAGCATAAAAATGAAATCATTAAAGGTCTGAAATAAGTTCATGATAAAAAAATAAGTTTAGGGCTCTTAGACATGATAAAACTGGAACCCAAAGGTAACTTATTGATAGTTTAAATAAAAAATAAAGTAAGTCTTCCTAGACAAAACATTTTAAATAAAGTAGAAAGAGAAAAGACTGGGAAAAATATATTATAAGTCATAGGGTAGAGAAAATAATTTCTGTATATCATTTAGTAAAGGACTGGCAACCCATTAGGAAGTGATCACGAATAGGTAATTTACAGAAGAAAAGTCTGAATAGGCAATAAACCTGTACAAAGCATACTTCTTAATAAAAAGTTACAGAAAATCAAATTAGTATGGTAATGAGATGTAATTTTTAAAATCTGTCAGTCTGGTAAAAATTTTTAAAGTTCGATCAGACCTGGTATTGATAAAAGTTTGGAAAAGCAGGCCTTAATCTGGAATAAAAATCCACCCAGCCTTCTGGTAGGACAGCTTGGGAAAAAAAAAAAAATAGTGCTACTTTAAGAATTTATTACAAAGCTATAATTGCAAAAATATTTACAGTTACATGTGTAAAAGTGTTGTGGAAAGGCCCTTTTATATTGATAACAAAATCAGTAGACATTCTATATATCTTTTGATGGGGAAATGATTCAAATATTATGGAACACCCATAAAGTGGATATTATGAAGGATATACAGAACTGTGGATGGTGTTTCTACAAGGTGGGGCTATAAAGAGCAGGAGGATCCTGCTTTGCTAGACCTGTTCTTTGGCTTCTTTGGTACAGAATTCTAAGGAGAAGGAGGATGAACACAAGACGATGGGGAGCCTACAGATAGAATCAGATGAGGGAGACAAGGTGATTGTAAGAATTATTGCTGTGGTCTTTGTGATACTCAAGAAATGAAGGTTAAGAACTTGAGTTACCTCAATATTGCTTTTGATGGCTTAACTCTTTTTTTGGGATAACTCTTTTAGACTGGACTGTATATTGACATCTTTATCAGAGTTACATGAATTGCTGAAAGGAAGTGAGAAAAAAATAGAGTCACATTTCTGTATTGTAAATATAATAAATTGCAGGTCCAAAGGGTTTAAGAGATTTGATCAAAGTTAAGAGCAGAGCTGGGAGTAGAAACCAAGCCCTTGTACCCTGCTTCACTATCATTATCATTGGCTTAATAACCTAGGGGGACATCAGCCAAAACACTGAGATTTAGGGATCTTGGCTCTTCTGAAGGACTGTAATTTTCAGTTTGACACACCTACATATATGTAGTTAACGTATGAAAGTAAAAATTGAAGTGTTCACCCATCTGCCAATCAACTTAATTACAAGAGGCATTTGTCTCGAATGTGATCAGTTTGAAATTGGACATATTAATCAGGACAACAATTTTCAAACATTAAAAAACTGAAAATTACGAACAAAAATCTCTCTTGAACCTCCAAGATATGTTTAAATATTTTGTTTATAGCCATGGATCTCGAACTTTCGGTTTTACCACTCCTTTAGACTCTCAAAAGTTTTGAGGACCGCAAAGAGCTTTTTTTAAATTTGGGTAATATCTATCAACATTTATGATAAAACAAGTTAAAAGCAGACATCTTTTAAATGTCTATTATTGGTTCATTTAAAAATAATAATTCTATTTCAGTACATATGATTATAGTTGCTATGAAAAACAACTGTATTTTATAAAACTAAACAATGCTGAGAATAGCCACATTTCTCATTTTTTGCAAATCTCAAGTCTAGCTAAATAGAAGGCCTTCTCATATCTGCTTCTGCATTCAATCTCTTGAAATAAGTTGTATTGGTTGAATTAAATGAAGAAAATTCAGCTTTGCACAGATAAGTAGTTAAAGAAGAGTGAAGTATTTTATTAGCTTTGTCAAATAATTGTGAATATTCTTTGATACTGCACTAAAACTTGACAAGTGGTGGTTTCTTAGACTAGGCATGAATTGCAATATGTAACCGGGAAATATGTCAGTGGAAGTTTTGTATTCTGTTACATTGAAATCATTAGTCTTATACTTTAAATGGACCTTTTAAGCATACCTAATTTTGTAACATCATCATACTTTGGTCATCTGGGAAACTTTCAATCACTGAGCTTTGTAGATCTTCCAAATATTAACACTTTCATGATAGGACATATTTTTTTTTTTTAAAAACCCATCATCACTGTCTTTAATTGATGTTAATATCATCACCAATCTCTTCAGAAAAGACTTTAAATATCAGGAAACTGTCAAGCTTATAGTAATGAATGAAAATTTTCCAAAATTCTGATTTTTACTCGAAGGCTTGAGTTTTACCATTGGCAACAAATACTGTCAAATGTTTTCCCGTAGTGACAGGCTCATTTTGGACATTTTTGGGAAAATACCTGTCAAATTTCCACATCTGAAAAACCATACTTAGTCTGACAATTGTTCTTTCAAGTAAAAATGATGTTGCATGAAAAGGCGTTGAGTTAAGCTCACAGTAATCACACAAGTGCTTTTCCTTGAGATCGCCATCATATTTCAGTATGCAGCAAAAGTGCATTATGTGTATTTCTCATTTCATCACGCAGAATATTAAAAAAGCCATGTACTCAAGTTATTAATTTTAAAAATTCATAATTTAACTTAATAAAGATTTGATTAAATTAATAATTGTTATTGCTTCATCAAGAGCATTCTCCAGCGAACCTGTCTTTGTGTTTGTGTGATCTACTGGGGCTCTGTGGTGGTAAAAGGCACAGTGACTGTGGGTATGATTTGTTGCCGCCATCTTGATTTGTGCTGAGGTGCCAGCAGTTTTACTCATCATCAGTGCAGAATGTCTGCACTGTGAAAAAGACCCCCCCCACACACAAAAAGTGTCATTATAACAATGGTTTTGACCTCATCTTTGGAAACCTCTGACAGAGTCTCAAAAAGGGATCCGTGGTTACACTTTGAGAATCACTGGTTTGTGATACTAGCAGGTGCTAAAGATGACAGAATGGTAAGAAGCCCTATTTCAATAAAATGCTGGTGCTCATTTGAAAATAGGGGTCATCAGTGTTCCCTGCATCAATCATGACCTTCCTCCCTCTTGTGACAATGAAGCAAATGGTCCCCTATCTATATCAAGTCTGGAGCAAGTAGTAGTCCTTGCAGCATCAAGCCCAATCCCATTTTTCTCTGTTATTTCTCTTTTTCTGTAATTGTCTTATTCTTGTGGCACTGATTTGTATACACAGGATCATTTCTACCAACATATAAACATTCTCTTCTATTGCCTATCTGAAAAGGGGAAAAAAAAAAAAAACCCAGAAGGAAAGAGAACTGTACCTTCTCACCAGTTTCTCTGCAATCCAAATATCTCATCCCTGAGACTCTAGTCAGTTCGTTCTAATGCAGTACTCACCCTGGCTCGCAGCTGAAATCACTCTAGTCAAGGACACCACAGGCTTCCATGCTCTCAAAGCCAGTGAACATCTTTCTGTTGTCGTTCTTCCTGAGCTCTTAGAGTCACTCAACAGGTCTGCAGTATTTTCTTTTCCCTGTTTCTTCTTTTGCATCTAGCAGCCTCATTCTCTTGTGGCTTTATTCCTCATTCTCCTTTGCTGGCTTTTCTTCCCTCTCAGCCTCTAAATATGGAGTTCTTCAAGGCCTGGTTCTGAGTTCTTTTCTCTCTCTGCCCTCTCCCTTTAGATGACCTCCTTCAACTCTTTGCTGATCATCCCATATTTGTATATCTATCCCAGCTTTTTCTTCTGACCACCTTTCTTGTGTTTTCCACAGCTTTTATGACATTACCTTTAGGACCTCAATGACTCTTAGGTCTCTTAAAATATCATGTCTGTCCAAAATGTAAATTTTTTCTTTTTTTCCCCTTAAACCTGTATTCCTCCCCCATCTTCTTCATTACAGTGAATGGCACCATCTTAAATACATGGTTCCAGTCAGACACTCAGGCATCGACCTGCATTCCTCTCTTTTCGTCAGGCCCAGACCTTCAATATTCTTAAATTTTGCATATTCAGTTATTATCTAGGTACAAATTCTCTTCACATGTGTCTTTGTATGTTTATCTGCTGGACCCTTGTGACTTTGTATGTGAGTTAACACATGCAGCCCCATTGGCCCTTGGCACCTTTACATCATAATTCATGGAACCAGTGATGAAAGTGCAGCCTTCTTTTACAAAGAGGTCACCTTCCAGACTCTGCTTCAATGAACTGATAGTGCCATTTTATATATACACACACACATATAAGTGTGTGTGTATATATATATATGTGTGTGTATTCGTATATATATATATGTATTCATATATATATACATATACACACACACACGTATTCATAAGGCAGAAAAAAACAGACCACTTTGATACTTTTTCGATACTTTTTCCAGGGTTCCTGGTGATGGTCTTTATTTCCTACATACACAAGGGAGAACATTACAAAGTAATCTTCATCACCACTGCCTCAACACTCCTACTTATCCCAGACAAACCACTTTCATAACAAATTGCTTCACTCTCTATTAAGCATAGTGAAAGCAGCGAAACGTCTCGTAATCTTCTAGAACTAATAAATGACACCATTTGTGCTCCTCTCTCTCCAGCACTGCACTGCCCTTGGTCTTGAAACAATTGACATTCTTTATTCTTTTCACAATATCGAATGTTTCCTCTCTAAAGTTTTGTTTCAACATTGATATTCCCACATTTTGTTCTAGAGGCACAAAGCTACAGGTGATATAAATAACCTCACATAGATTTTTTGGATCAATCTGAAAAGAAATCTTCTAAGAGTGTTAAACTGCTGACTTATTTAGTCTTCAGGTGTTAATAGGTGAATGATAAATTTACTTAAATATAATTTTTGACTTCCACGTATTCCCACTGATATTAAGTGATGTCAAGTTATATGCACAATGAGCATGGAAAACAAGGATGGGCTAAATGTATGTTGGCGTTATCTGTGTTTCTAGGTGTATTAATCATTGGTGGTACGTACTTTTTCCTCACAGTGTCTCTGGCTAAGTCTGAATTGCTTATTCAGTCTTTCACTACAAAATTAAGGAGACTTTTATTATTGTTACTTCTGAAGGAACAAACATTTTAAATTTTGGTGAGGCCATAAGAATACTGCTAAAATTTGCCCCTTCTCTATGAATCAGAAGCTGATTTTTAAAAATCCAATTATTATTAGAATTAAAGAATATAAATAATATCCTGTAGTGATGTTTAACAGATGTATGACATTTTATGACATCAGTACCAAATAAAATATCTTGTTAGTTTTTTAAAAGGTGATTTTCAAAAGTTTACAAAGTACCTCGCGGGGGGCGGGGGGAGAATAAGGTTACTGTAACTAAAGATACTTTGGAATTGCTTGGGTGAACCTATTGAGAATCTTGAATTGCAGCCATTAATTAGACTATTTTTTCCTAACATTTGTAGTATGCCAGATGAGTAAAAAATTTTAGCTGATCTAAATCAATTCAAAAGTAGCTGTCATTTGAAACCAAGTAACCAAATCAGCTCAGAGGTTTTGCTTTCATCGTTATAGGAGTTGAGATAGAAGTAGAAAATTTTATAGCTCTGCGTATACATACATCCCAACCTATAAGCGAAAAGTAAACTAGAAGAATGTTTCGAAGTGCATATCAGTGACTCAGGAGTGAGGTAATCACACTAAGTTATAAATACCCAAAAAAACCAATTCAGGACCATTTACCTGGAGGGGGTTTTATAATGCTAAAGCGTGTTCGTATATTGAGGGCAAATGGGGCTGGTGTCCAGCTAGTTATGCAGAGAAAATGACTATCTAATGTTCCTCAACCCTGGGGGAAAAAAGGAGATGGAAATTATGGTCAGTACACTCTACCAGCCAGGTCTCGTAGACTCATTTTGATATGTAGGCCCTTAAAGGAAAGCTTCATCAAACAGTACATATTTTATTTATTTTGGAATATGGAGATCTCTAACTGCTCTTTGAGGGGAGACTCCTCACGTGGTGATGAAAAGGCACCTGGGCCCAGCAGGCCCAACGTGCCAAGGCAGAGACACCTCCAAAAGCAATAAAAAATAGAATCCCTTCTTGGTTCTTTTTATCTTGCCTTTGTGTTAAGTCTATTTGATTTTGCTATCAGTGTGGCTTATAATGGTCTGGGTGCAATGAAAAATAATTCTGTGAATCTGTGTTCAATATCTCAAGGAGTTTTCAAACCAACAAAGGTAAAGGATATTTCCCCCTCTCTCCTGTTTTAATTGTCTGAAAGATATGCACAGGCTATTTAGAATGACTGTAAGAAGTGAAGTGTGCAAAGAAAAATCCCTGTCAAGTGCTCCCCTCTTTGCTATTTGCCTATGGAGATGGACAGTCCAGAGATAAAGGGGGGGAAAAGCCTAAAATGCATCAATCCCAGAAATCTCTTGGTAAGCAGTAACCAAGGGCAAAATAACATGCTGCTGACTGATATAAAGTGGGGCTACCGTGCGAATTTAGGGTTGAATTCTCTTCTCCCATCTCTAGTTAAAAACCAAACAGTTTTTTTCACGTAGCTTCCAGTTGCAGAGCCTGTTGAAAACTCATTATCTTCAAATAGGATTACATTCTGTTAATATGAGAACATGCATATTACAATATCTGGTAAAAATCAAAAGTTCCAATTTGCTCACTACATGTAAATCCAATTCAAAATATTTCCATAACATATATCTGCTGGATGTTACACTATTTGTGTGTCACTCTGGAATGGATTAACTCCATGACAGGCTAGGCTCAGTTTTTCTGCATTTGGTGTTTTTAAACAGTTTATATTTGTTATCATATCAAAGACAGGCTTGCAGTTTTCAAAAGGAAGAAGAGAACACAGCGCCCAAGGCTCCTCCAGCATTACATTTCTTATTCCATTTTATCTTTCTTGGTTTTGACTAATGTCAGTAACAGCTACTGGTAATAAACTGCTTGTTACAGCCTGCTGTTGCCTTGAAGCCTGGCTTTGATACATTGTCAGCCAATCGGAAGCATTTCCTGATTACATTTCCAAATTGCTTGTTTATTGATCGAGAGTTAATAAAGCAAAAGACAACTTTACGGCTTATATTAAATGAAAGTTTCCTTTGATGTTCAAATTATCCAATCAACCAATATGCAGTGAAATGTAAGCATTTGGAAGTTTTATCTGAAAAGAAAAAAAAATGTATGAGATAAATGGATCTTAGTATAGACACGGTAGCTAAGTGCTAATGAAAAATACGTGCAACTTAGCATACTGTGATTTCATTTATTTCTCAGGCAAAGGAAATGGTGTGTTCTTCAATCCACCCCGCTTCCCAAACCTGAACAAGGAAAAGGACTTCTACGATGCCTTGAATTTGGTTGACAGTGATCTGTTAAATGCGGAACACTTTTAGTAAATAACGATGAAGTATATATAACTTTGTGGATTCATTAACGTTCTAACATTTGGGAATGACGACCCAACTTAGATTCTGTCTTTGGAAGATCACAGCGTAGCTGTTTGAGTGACATATAGGGCCAGCTCAATGATGTAAAAGAAGTTGGCCTCTGAAATTTTCAGTAGCTTTTGACATCCCTCCCTTCATGGGATAGCAATCCCTTGTGAAGGTAATGGGGAATCGGACATTTCTGTCAATGATGAAAATCAATAAATATTCAGAAGGTTGGCCAATGCTAGGACTCACAGGAGATCAGCACTTCATCCTGTGTCACCTAGAGGCCACATACTTGCTTAGAGGAGAGAAATAGGGTTACCTGAGATCTTGGATAAATTCAGGAAGAGACGATTTTTATTTTTCCTGAGTGTGTTATAATGTTAAGTGAAAAGACAAGTAAACAAAATCATATAAACAGTTTGATAACAAACCTGGAAGAAGAAGAAGGAGAAAGCTTAGAAAGTATGCCAAGAAATATAATACAGTATTAACGGCAGCTATTTTGGAGAGATGCTAAAGGTATTTTTTTTCCACGTTCTTCCCTCATTTCCTTAATTTTTTATAATGAACATGCATTACACTTAAAATGGGGGAAAAGGCCATTAGTTTAAAATTAAAATTAAAAAGGTAATGGTATTCTCTTAGCTGTTTCTTTGATAGTGAAATTGCAAAAAGTGTATCCTGGGGTTGGATATCTTGAGAAGCCTCGAATATATTACCTAGGTATTTGAAATTACATGCCAAATATTTGAGCCTCTTGCCTATATTGCTTTCTTCTTCTCCTCCTCCTCCTCCTTTTTTTTTTCCCCCGTCCAAGGCTCTCCAAAGACAATTATTCAGACTCTGTTACATTTCTAGATTGGGTAAAGAATGTTAATTAGCTGCAAAAAGAGTGTGACCAGGTGTCACCCTTTGGCTGGCCTCCTTCTGTCTAGCTGTTTGCCACCAGCTCCAGGTTGGTCTCTTCAAGATGCGATCTGGTCGCGTGTCACCTGCTCTGAACCCTTCTGCGGTCCCTGCCACAAGGCCCTGCAGAGCCTGCCTCTGGCTTCTCTCAGTGGCTTCTCCGCCCCAGCTGCAAGGGCCACTTTTTACACGAACTTACTCCTGCCAAGTTCATGCCTTCAGCACTTCACTGCAGCATTTCCTCAGGGAAACCCTCCTTGACTTTCCGTCACCATCACAGTCCTTTGTCATTCACTGTCATCACATTTTTTTCTGCCCTAACCCTGGCACTGTGTAACTCAGTGCTTGCCACAAAGTAACCACTAAACAAATAAGTAGGTGTCCAAGGTGTAAATGAACAGTGAATGAAAGAACAAATGAACGAGTTGCTTAACGAAATTACCTTATATTCCTCTAGGTGTTTCCCTGAACTATCTAGAATAATTCACATAAAAGGCTTTCATTCATTCATTATTATTTTCTTGAGCATTGACTATGCAATGGCACAATTAGACACCATAGGAGATGAAAAAATGAATTTGACGTGGGTTTTGTTCTAAGAGTTCATTGTAGGAATCAGCATTTCCCCTTGTCCAGGTTAGTTGCTCTTGGATCAAAGTATCATGGGCACTTGGAAGTAGAATGGGGCTTACATTTCAGTAATTGTAGTAATAGTACTATGCACCCAATTTTAGGCCAAATCCAGGGATTATTCCTCATTTCTGTCTAGCATTCACTCCCTACTTTCTCACCCTCAAAACCTGCCGCAAACCCTGGTAGCTTACTTCCAAAACGTATTTTGAACCCAACTACCTGTTTCCCCTGTGATCGCCTGGCCGAAGCTACCATCCTCTCTTTGTCCCTAATGGTCTCCCTGCTCCTTCTTTGCTCCTCTGCATTCCGTTGGCCACCAGACAGCCAGAGTGATCTCTTTAAAACATGATTCAGGGTCAGTTACTTGCCTGGTTTATTGTCCAGATGGCTCGCCCTTGCACTCAGTCTTGCCCTGAGCTTCAGTGCCCTACCTTACTTTGCCCAATCCTGCGACTGTCACTCTCCCTCTTGATCATTACAGCCAGCCACGGACTGAGCTTAGCCCTGCCCCTGGGCCTTGCTTCATCTCTCTGCATGCCCTGAATGCTTCCGCAGGTCGTTTCATGGGTGACTGCTTCTTTTCATTCAGGTCAGAACTCGCAGGTGGCTCTTCAGAGATCCTTGTCTGGAGGAGTCACTGTCCAGCTGTTCACTAATGTATCACCCTTTTGGATTGTCTTCAGAGCACTTCTCACTATCTGAAAACATCCAGCTTATTTATTTGTGAATTTTTAAAAAAATTCTGCTGCTCCCCCCACATAAGGAGGACAGCGCCTGGTGTGGAGTGTGTGCTCTGTAGATACTTGTTAAATGTGTGAGTAAGGAAATGAATGGATAGCTTCTCATTCATAGAAATGGTGAGCACTCAGCAGGTATCTCTGGGCTTGCATTTGATCTTCAGCTGTAACTGGCCCTTCTTCCTGACTCTCACCCTGCCATCAAGTCACATTGCCAATCCCAGGGGTTCTGGGAAGCCTCTGCCAACAGCCGAGTCTATAGACACCATCCCCTCTTCAGAACCACCGGCTATAATTTATTATGCAACCCAGGTTAATTCAGGGAGTGAAAGGAGGCACGCACCGGGACTGTCATGGGAAAACTGGGAGGTACGGTCACCCTATCCATATGTCACTTACATATTCCTTAACATATGTAGAGTTTGTAAGTTTTTCATAGGTTTGCTTATTGTTTCCCTTATTAGAACATAAATGCTTTGTTATATTTAATTAAGGGGGTACTGTGTTCAGTTAGCAGTACTGTATTTCTCTTTTTCTCTGTCCTGATGATATATTTCACTTGTTTGGGGGAAATTAAAAGGGAAAGATTCTTTTCTGCATCATCCTTGGTCTGATGTCTAAGAGGGAACTTTCTAGTTCTTGTAAAACTGGTAAGAAACTCGAGGCTGTCACCTCCCTTTAAGGTTTGTACACAGCTCTTACTGTACTCCCAAAACTTTATGCTTCATTTGCTTGAAATATTGCCTTCCCCACTCTCTCCCTCCCCACCGTCCTCCAACTAGATTCATTGCTGTCCACTCTGCAGACCTCGGCTTCCATGGGCCTCCATCCCCAACGTGTGCTTAAGTGTCACTACGAAACTCACCACGGTACACTCTACTGCCCGCTGGGCCATATCACACTCAACTGTATGGAAATTGTCTGTTTTCTTTCCATCTCCCCACAGGGCTGATGTAAGCTCTGTGAGAACAATTATCCAGTCCCTTTAATTCACCTTTCTGTCCCTTGGGCTTAACACAATGCCTGTCTCATAGTACATTCTCAAAAAAAGTACTTACCGAATAAGTGAATGAATGAAGGAGTTTGCCTGTGCTAACCCCCTGGTGTAATAAGAGGAAAATGTGTCTGGATATTATTATCAGCTAATTTCAGACCGCAAAAGAGGATTCCTTTGAATAACATCCTAGTCTAAGCCTTGGACGAAATCATTCAATCCTGTAACTGTTACTATAGTCAATCAACCTTGTGTACATGGGCCAAGCCATTTTTAGTTAATTGAGTGCTAAGAATTAATTTATTATTTTTAAAATTTGTATTTGGGGGATATATAGGAACTCTCCATTTTGGCCATTTACTTACCAAAGTTTATAATTGTTAATAACTTTCTGGTGGCAGGGCTGCAATTATAGTAGACACATGGGAATTTATTTAGAAAACTCTATTTTGTGTTGTAGCAGGGAGTTGTAATAATTCTTATATTTGATACTCCATAAACCATTAATTTAAAATAAATCTAGAAGTAAGTCTAGTCACTCTTGCTTCTTAATCATGCATAAAGAAATACAGTGATAAGGATTTACTTAAAAGTATTTTGAAAAACAATCAATTTTTTAATGAAAATAACTAAAAAATAAAATACCTCTGAAGATTCTGCTCATACTTTCAAAAAAAACTCTCATAGGAAATATGAGTGAATGTGTTAGAACTTGTATTTTTACATGCACTCCTCCTGATGACTTTGAGACCCTTTAAAAGCATTATCTAATAAAATATTAGTTCTACTTATTAGATAGTATATGTTGGATGATTTTAACTCCCATCTCCTGTGTTTCTAATGAATCAGAAAAGCCAATATAGAATGACATTTGACATAGTAAATCTGTCTTGAAATTCTCTGAGTGGAGGAGAAAGAAGTAATGATGAGTAGGAGACAGAGCATAGCAAACATTTTACAACATTGTCAATGCACAGGATGGTGTTCTGAGCACTTCACATGTCTTAGATGATTTCATACCACTAACAGTCCTCTGAGGTAGGGTCTATTATTATCCCCATTTATCAGATGAGGAAACTGAGGCTTGGGGAGACTAAGGTACTTGTCTGAAATCATACAATTACAAAGTGGTAGAATTTGAATATAAATCCAGGTTCATCAGGTTCCAAGGTCCACGGGCTTTCTGTTATATCACATTTATCCCCAAAGAAGTTTAGTGACTCAGATTCTTTATTATAAGGCAATGTCATCTAGAAGATGAATTACTGAAGGAAGAGAATATAGTGAGATCCTTTGGGACTGGCTAATTAGGTTTCACTCAGCCGCTCATATGGAAAAGCTTCATGTCCCGGTGTATCATTTGAGATGGCTCTGGCTGCAGTGAATTGAATGCCTAACAGTAACTTAGACAATAGGAGCATTTCACTGTTTTTGTCACATAACAAGAATGCTGGATGTAGCTCGTAGCAATGATGGTTCACCAGCTGCGTGACGCCAGAGTGCTACGTGGGTAATTCTCTTTCCTTTCACCTCATGCTCACATGATGGCTGCATTGGCACCATGGTCTCCTTACATGACAGCTAGTAAGAAAAGGGGTTCTTTCTCAGGGGTGTTCTCTTTATGTAAGAGAGGAAAATATTTTCCAGAAGCACCCAAGCAGATTCCTCTTTTGTAATTCATTGCCTAGAGCGTTGTCACATGGACACCTTGAGCTGCGAGGGAGGCGGAGGGAAGTGAACACATGGTCCAAGGGGATGGGATTAGCTTGATAGACTTTGACCAATCAAGGTTCTGGCTCCAGGGGCTGGCCACAGTGCCACCAGAAGGAAACTTAATGTTCTTTGAGCAAAGTAGGTGACCAACAGAGTCTGCCCTCCATGAGCTCCTGAGACCAACACACCTGGGATGCAGAGCAGATAACATTTTATAAATGACTGAAAGGAAGTTAGTGACCTGCCCAGGTTTGTGTAGACAAGATCAAGAGGAGAATTCAGTCAGAATCCTTCGGCTACACCACAGGTTTTCAAACTGAGTGCCTCAGGGTTTCTACAAAAATGTTATTAGAATATCATTTTAAAACTCTGTTGGATATATTTTTAAAAATGTGATTAAAGATACAATACACATGTGATTTTCTCATATATCAGAGGTTGACACAACACAGTCCCTGCCGTACAAATCGGGTTAGCCTGTGCTGTCAGCTAACTCAGTTTTTGTCACTGTTGTTTTTCAGACTTGGAGTAAAGCATCTTCTGGCATCTCTAGTTCATCATGAGGTCTCCTGGGATTGCTAGCCAGGCTGTTAAAAACCATTTGTAACCATTTGTCCATGTTAATCTGGATTTTTTCAATACTAGACAACCACAATAAAACAATCAATTGGGTGTTGACAGTGATATAAGGCTGCAGTAGCTCCACGCAAATTTGAAATAATCTCTAATTTGACATTGTCATGGGTATCAGAACAGCTGCATTATTCTCATTGACCAACTCAATATTTCTCTGGCCCCTGCTTACCTCTCCCCTGACTCTCCCTGCTCCAGAAGCATCTGTTTCAATGCTGGGAACACTTCTCTTGCCTCAGGGCTTTTGCACATGCTTTTCCCTCTAGCATGTTTTCCTCATCTAATTAGATTCCGCTCATTCTTCATGTGCCAGTTAAATGGTACTTCCTTCCCTGACCTCGCAGATTAGGCTGGTACCCTGGGTTTCATACTTCCTTTGGCACACTTGTCGTTTTATAATGATTTTGTTCACAGCTGCCTCTCCTACTGGGCTGAGAACTATCTGAGGGCAGCAACCACGGACGCCCCATTCAGTGCTAAGCCTTCAGCTTCTCATCCTGGCACAGTGTGGGCTCCAGTGGAATTAATCAGTTATTTTCGATGGAATAAATACGACATGAATAAATAAATTTGAATTTAGATATAATATTGATTAGAGATGGGTAGAAATGATGAACATTTTCTTATTAAAGAAAAGCTTATGAAATTGAAAGGTGACATACAGTGAAACATGCAAATGTATGGATTTTAAGTGCACAACTCGATGTGTATTTCCATTTGTATACATTTTTTTTAAAGATTTTATTTTTATTTATGTGACAGAGAGACAGCCAGAGAGAGAGGGAACAGAGCAGGGAAGTGGGAGAGGAAGAAGCAGGCTCCCAGTGGAGGAGCCAGATGTGGGACTCTATCCCGAAACACCCAGATCAGCCCTGAGCCGAAGGCAGACGCTTAACGACTGCGCTACCCAGGCGCCCTCCATTTGTATACATTTTGTTAGCCTCCATCCACATGAAGTATAAAATACTTTTAGCACCCCGTCTTTCCCTCATGATCATTCCTGTTACCCCATTCCCAGAGGGAACCACCGTTCTGACTCATATCACCATCACTTAGTTTTTGCCTGTTCTTAAATTTCATATAAATACAAATTATCCAGTATGTATTGTTTCATGCCTGTTTTCTCTCATTCAGTGTGCTATCTATGACATTCATCCATGTCGTATGTACCTTTTCGTTGTTTTATTGTGTTCCGGTGTCTAAATATACCGTGATAGAGTTATTTACTTTCCTGTTGATGGATATTTGGGGTTCCCCCCCCAGTTTGTAGCTATATTGAAAAAGATTGCAATGAGCTCCTTATACAGATCTTTCTGTGGACATAAATTGTTTAAAAAAGCACTTGTTTTTTTCCCCTTTTGTTATGAAAAAATTCAGTCAACATGTGTTCTTATGATGTTCAGAAATATCTTTTCAATTCTTAAAAAACAATAAGAAATCAGAATACCATTAGTTGTTACGGAAGAAATAGATGAGAATTCTAACTGAACACTGCGCCAGAAGTTAGCACCCTGTCAGAGATAGAAAAACATGAAAATCTAATGAAAGGGAAAACTCATTAAATTTGGTAATGTACCTAACAAAAAATGTGTCCATAAAAAAAAAGTGTACAAAGGTGTTCTTAGCAGCTTTATTCATTATAACCCCAAGCTGGAAAAAAAAAATACCAACAATCTTCAACATATTCTGCACATTTTATTTATTTGGGAGGACATAGAAGGATTCTGCTATCCCGCGAGTATCCTAGATTCTAATAATGTCCTACATTTATATAGAACTTTAAAATTACAAATTTCACATACATCACATAGCTAATAAGTGGCAAAGCAGGAACTCAAATGCAGGACTTCTGATGCTAACTTTAGTGTGTTCCCCCATCACATCCTGATTACACCTCATCAGGAAAAGCAACACTCAACATGATTACTTATGACAAAGTGTATTTAATTTTTAACATTTTTAAAGCTGTGTCTTATACTTTGGAGAGTTTTTCTAATTAGAAATAATTAGTTGCATATGCATTCTGATCTACTCTTGTCAGTGGGTCTCAACCCTTCTGATCTCATGCCTTGCCAATCATCCCATCAAAGAGCATGCACTCCTCTCGCACACAATTCATTCCACCAAAAATGAAGTTTCTTCTTGTTTGTCGGTAGATACTCTGTTATTATGGTTTTCATTTGTGGTAATTTTGGCAAAATTAAAAAAAATTTTTTTAGTAGAACACGTCTCATAGCTTTTAAAATGGCAGTACATCTGGTGACTATAAAGAGCAAGCTACCGTGCACTGTAATTCCCAGTAGAATCCAACTAGCAGCATTTAGAAATTTCTGGAGAAAACACATTTGGGGAAACTGCATCCTAGACTTTTGTTTTCCTGGTTATCTTTTGAAAGCTTAACATTCAACTGTACCATTCTTTCAAATTTTGTTAAGTGACTGTCTGGAAATCCCACCAATAAATGATATTAATGGCTGGTCAGGGCCTCATGTGTTGTACTCACTTCCAGCTTGAAGATTTGCCCCTTGACAGGAATTATCAGGACTAAACTGAAAATGACTAAGCTCAGCTCAGTCACTGTGCTAGCAGAAGAGAAATTTGTGCTGTGGTGGGGCAGGGCTTGAAGAAGCTTCGGTCAAAGAGTAAAGACCCTGGAGCCTGGCTTCGGTTCTTTCTAAAGCCAAATGAATGTGCTTGGTGTGGAAAGCAGTGAGAAAAATGAACTTGACTTACTAAAATAACAATGCTGTTATGTCATCCTAAGGACAATACCCACCTCTTACTTTTTTATCTACCTTCCCTTTAACAACTAATATTTGCAAGATCTGTACCCAGGATGGAAAAGTGGCTTTGTGTAGAAATCTTTCTTTCATAAGCTTTTGGTCAGGGTTGTTTGGCTGACAGAATTCATCTGCAAATAGTTTTGTTTATTTTTGCCAACCATAAAAAATCACTCTTCATTCTGCCTGTAGCTGGAAATTTAGAGTCATGTCCATTTCAGCAAAAACACATTACTCTTTTGTTTTTTTACTGACTTGTCCTCTCCTCAAGTGTGCAGTGGTTTGTTCTATTAGTACCAGTAGAGCTGAGTTGTTTTTTGTTTGGTTTTGTTTGGTTTAATTAGATACGCTAATTCCATATTGACATATATTTTAAATGGATACACTACTGACTCCCTAATGTATAATAGTTAAAATAATTTTTATTCTGAACACTTTAACCCTAGAGATAGTTTAGAAGGAAGGAAAACTCTCAACCACTAAAAATGAAATAATTATTATTTTATTTTAAAAGACAAACTCAAGTGTAACAACTAGGCGTTTTTATACTTTTTAGATGCTTTTGTGTGTATTTTTCTCCCCCAAAAAGAAGACACTGTGTTTTATAAACATAAAAGTATATTTTATAGCTATAATTATTATTACATCTCTTCTACCTGTTCATGTTTTTGTTTTATAAAACAAGAAGATACACTGAGAATGATTAGGCAGCATACATAAATGATATGAGCTCTCTCCTGTTCTATGAGACTATTTCAAGTGGTCAGACTGACAGTAGGTCTAACAGAACCAGACTGTTTAAGATTAAATTCTGGCTCCACCACTTACTGGCTCTCTAACTTGGGATTAATTATTCAGTCTCTTTGGGCCTCAGTTTTCCAATCTGTAAAAATAGGATAATTGTGGAACCTTTCTCAGGTGCTGCCCTGAGGATTCGCTGAGGTTACTACATATTATGCACGAAGAACAGTTGCTCTATATAGCAAAAGTCAATAAACATCCTCATCGACATGATGTAAAGAGCGTGGTAGACGTACTGGTTCAGTTATATGACTAGACAGTTTACAGCCTGGGGAACTCAAGAGTAAACATTTGAAAAGACATTAATCCCCACTTCTAATAATCAGGGGCATAAATGTATAAAATTATAAAACCACTTATCATGCATCCAACTGGTGATAATCTAAGTGTGACAATATCAGAGGAATTTCAGAAAACAGGAATTCTCATATATTGCTGGTGGGAGTGCGGAGTGGGGCAGTCACTTTGCAGTAGCCAAAAAATTTGCAGATTCTCGTAACTTGCCACCCGGTGGTTCTGCTGCATGGTGTGTGTCTACTACAGAAAACTCGCATGTAAGCACGAGCAGTTACGTGCAAGCATGTTTATTATAGCACGTGCTGTTTTTAAGAAGAAGAGGAAACTGTATGTATGTCCATGAATAAGAGAATGGATAGATAAATGTGGTAAATCTGTATTACAGACTACTGCAGCACAGGTAAGGGAATGATCTAGCTCTCCATACTGCCGCGTGGGCCTGTCTAAAAACAGTGAAAAGGCAAGTTGTAAAATGATATATATTGTAGAATATGATTTATGTAAACAAAGATCCCCACAGAATTATACTATATATTATCACAAATAATTCTGAAGTTTTGAAATTTTATTTATTCAGTGATCTGGAATAATACAAGCTAAATGCATGACAGTGGTTGTTTAGGAAAAAGGAGAGTTGGAAATGGGAAGGAAAAAGAGAAAAAAGGACTTAAGTTTATTTTTCTATTAAAATAAAAAGGCTTGACACAATTACATAAATAAGGTTAATATTTGACATTCCTTGGTGATGAGTACATAGGCCTTTATTGTATATGTCTCTGACTGTTTCTGTGTTTTAAACATTTCCCAAAACATGTCTATATAAACTAATGTTTAAAAAAGATAATCTTCCAAAAAATGATAGGTACTATGTAAATATCACTTGATTACCAAAAAGGGAAAGAAATAACTTTCCATTGTGAATTAATTAAGGACATTGAAACATTCGCTGTTTAGTGACCTCCCGAAGGTCAAGAATCATGCTTTATCATTGTACCTCTCAGGCCCCAGCACAGTACTCAGTAGATAGTAAGTGTTCAACAAGCCTATATGAAAATACCCTGGGCCATAATTATCCAGGACACGAAAAAAATTACTCCCATTAATTATTAAGTAAATAAAATAATACAAGCATAAAACAATAAGGAGGTATTTTAAATATGTTAGCAAAAATTGAAAATGACAATCCCCTGTGTTGATGAAGATGTGGGAAAACTAGCAAACTCAGGAATTGCTGCCAACAATTTAAAATGGAAAGCAGGGGCGCCTGGGTGGCACAGCGGTTAAGCGTCTGCCTTCGGCTCAGGGCGTGATCCCGGTGTTCTGGGATCGAGCCCCACATCAGGCTCTTCCGCTATGAGCCTGCTTCTTCCTCTCCCACTCCCCCTGCTTGTGTTCCCTCTCTCGCTGGCTGTCTCTATCTCTGTCGAATAAATAAATAAAATCTTTAAAAATAAAATAAAATGGAAAGCAGTTTGTCAGCATGTTTTCAGAGACAAAATGTTCCTTGGTCCAGTGATATCCTATTTTTGGAAATCTACCGTAAGGAAATAATCCAGAGATGAAAAGGACTATTACATATGTACATGTTTACTACAGGGTTGCTTCACTCTAGAACATGGAAATCAGTGCAAATGTTTACTGACCACAAAATGGCTAATTAAATTATGATATAAAAATGTGTTAGAATATTATGCAGCCATTAAGATAATAATTATGAAGGTGTAAAGACAATGTGGCTGAAACATCTGATACTCAGGTTTATTTGATAATTATGTATATATATAGAAATATTTATGAAATTATGCTATGCGAAAAAAAGGCAACAATAAGGAGTATATACACTCTGAATTTAAACTATATAAAAATCATATATGCAGATACCCAAAATGAGAGAAGATAAAAATTGGGGGGAAGTATTTTTCTCTCATAGTTAAAAATCTATTTTTATAGTGTTTTTTTTTTTAAAGGAAAAACATTCTCTCTCTTGCTGGTATAAATATTAAGGCATCTATTGTTATGAAATACATATTTAGTATCATGAAATCCAATCATGACCAAATAAGAACCCTCTTAATTGACAATTGACTTATTATGGAAGATAAAAATGGGTAGAAAAGCTCCTGGTTGTTATATTTATTTTGAAAAAAATATACTAGCAAATCTTAAGCAAGAAAAGTGTAGATGACTCTTTTCAGATTGATTAGGGCTTCAATTTATGACAGATAGTGTCAAGCCAGAAATTTTAGTTGTTACTTATGCTTGCCGTAGAAGTGTTCAGTTACATTTTTAGAAATCAGCACCCCTAATTCTTTGGAAATTTGGTGAAAACATTTCTGCCTAGAAACATTTCTGCTCCATTCACATGTTATTTGTTTATTGAGTTCTGCAGAAGAAAGATGTGTCTCATGAAGAATCCCTATAATAAAACACAAAAGATTGAGGGTACATCGGCCAGTACGACCAGAGAAATACATGATTCTTTTCAGTGTAAATATGATAAATATGAAAATAATATTAAATTACAAATGGAAAATGCTTTCATTTATGTATCGTATGAGATTACTAGAGAAAGAATTATGTTATCCGGTATTAACTGAAGTAGAGAAATAAGAGAGAAAATGTATGCTTTATACTTTAAATCTGAGACATAGAGAGACCAATTGAGATTTTCAGAGGATGTCATCCCTGGTTGCTGCCTCTCATTTACACATTACCTGGGAGAGCGTCGTGCGGCTGCATATTCTCAGCTGTTGAATGTGTTAACCCGCTCATTTTCCAGTGGGGAGGACGGGTTTAATGCTTTCTCGGCAGTGTGTACTTTTTTGCTTGTGCTATTTGTTTACCTGTCTTCTTGCTTATTTATTGTTTGCATTTAGCTTGCCCTGCAAGTGGTTCTGAGAATTGTAGGGTGAGTAGAAAATACCTGTGCAGGCCATAATCTTTACAAATAAATCTCTCCCTCTTTTTAGTTTTTATACGGGGCCTGTGTGGAGATTCATTCCTTTTTATCACTTTACCTCAATTTGATGACATTTTCTAAAGGACCGTGCATATTTAGACAAAATGTAAAGGATGTGAGGTTTTTGTTTGGTTTTTTTTTTTGTTTTGTTTTTTTGTTTTTAGTTTTATGAAACCTGTCCTTAGACCCCCAGATTCTTTCCACAGAAGTTAAATCCTAGTCTGTAACTGTTCTCCACACTAAAAACCAACTGCTTTTTCTACTTACTTAAAAGATAGTGCTAGTTCCAAGGTCTTGGGCAAGTCACTAAACCTGTTCTCAGATTCATCTGTAAAATAAGGGAATTGGACAACAGAAGCCCATGGTTCAGTGAAAGTTCAGTGATTTCCAAAATCCTTTTACTTCATGAGCTTTCCAAAGAATAACTACACAGATAGTTTAAACTCTGGGGATGGTGCTTGGTGAATAAATACTTAGCAAACAATTGGAAGACAGACATGAGAAACAGTCATAGCCCTGGCTCTCTCAATAGCCACGAACCATATTAATGATTTGGGAGGGAAGCTCAGCAAAATGCTAATTTATTTAATAAATATTTAATAGTATATTATTTCAATAAATAAATTAGTGTTTACATAGTAAAGAATACAAATGTTTTGTGCACACATTCTTTTTTTTTTTATTATGTTAATCACCATACAGTACATCCCCGGATTCCGATGTAAAGTTCTATGCTTCATTAGTTGCGT